>NC_090653.1:73697456-73799956 GCF_040937935.1 Hyperolius riggenbachi
TCTTTTCCTTTTGAGTTCAACAGTTGTCCAAACACCGAGCACAAAGTTTTGCATGCGTAAAGTTTTACGCACGCAAAATACCCCATGGGTTCAATGGCGCAGCGCGCGCACGCAAAAGGAAAAGACATGCCTGGATGGAATCAAACCTGTAACCTTGCTGTTACCAGCCAGACACACTAACCAATTGCACCACAGCCAGGCTAGCTGTGACCTAACTCTACATGGCTATCTGGGGCTCTGTTGGCTCTGTTTGGACAACTGTTGAACGCAAAAGGAAAAGACATGCCTGGATGGAATTGAACCTGTAACCTTGCTGTTACCAGCCAGACGCACTAACCAATTGCACCACAGCCAGCCTAGCATTTAGCATTGTGAAACCATCCTCTGCTAGGCATGATTTCATTTTTGCACCTCACTCTATCGCATGGTCCATGGTCCAATCACAAAGCCCTGCACCCAGCATGTGTCTCATATGACTGTCTACAAGTAAGATTTAGGTTAGCAGTCTATTTAGTGTGTGTTTGGTGGTATGGTGGTGAGCATAGCTGTCTTCCATGTGGTTGGCCTGGGTTTGATCCCTGGACATGTCATGAATGTGAGTATGGTTTTGAAATACTACAGATCTCTGGAGAGAGAGAGAGAGAGAGAGAGAGAGAGAGAGAGAGAGAGAGAGAGAGAGAGAGAGAGAGAGAGAGAGAGAGAGAGAGAGAGAGAGAGAGAGAGAGAGAGAGAGAGAGAGAGAGAGAGAGAGAGAGGGAGGGAGGGAGGGAGGGAGAGAGAGGGAGAGAGAGGGAGAGAGAGGGAGGGAGGAGGAGGAGGGAGGAGGAGGAGGAGGAGGAGGAGGAGGAGGAGGAGGAGGAGGAGGTTGGTTATTCATTTTAGGCATCTAGAGGGATAGAAACCTTTGCAAACTAAATTACGAAATTTCGATTACTGTTAAAATCGTAATTGTAGTAATTTCGCGAAATTTCGGAAATTCGTAATTAGGTCATTACGCTCATCCCTAGGTACAATGCAAAGTGTTATTAAAAAGATGTCCTGCACTGGTGGGGGCGTGGCCTACGCGGCATGGCAACAGGACGTCTTTCCGAGCAGCTCCTGAGCCTTCTCATCTAAATCCCCCTTTACATGCAGCTGACGGACCCACGAACCGGGCAAAATAGCTGTCACCCGCTGCAAGCCCTCAACACACCTCCTGACCCGAGCACAGCCAACGGAGTGGACATGAACATCCAGTCCCTCCGACATCACCAGAGCACAAGGTAGGCTGCACGAACACCAGCAGCTACTCCGCATCCCGCTTCCCCGGGACAACCCAGGCCGCCCTCAAGCCACACAATAAAGCCAGCGGGGACTGAGAATCCCCTCCATACCAGCAGCTCCTTTATTGGACATCCTCCACTACCTCTGCGCTGAGCACTCCCTGCCGGCGGGACGCACCTCCTAAATTGAGGCCCCGGCTTTTCCACACAACTAGGCCGCATTCTGCGCAAACACTCCCAGAGTGACAGTCTGCCGCTGTGGGCGACCTGAATCGTCCGCACACTCCCCTGGGCCTCTACAAACCACCTAATCCCAGGCAACACTCATCTACAAGAGACCCGAGTGTACAAAAAAGGATCTCCATGCTATTAGCAATGATTTAACTCCATACATACAGAGCACCTGTACATTGACACATCTAGCACTCCTGCAAACCTTCCTATAAATATCTGAAACAGCTCCCTGTTACTCTCCTCAGCATTACAATGGCATCCAAAACTGGGAAAACCAACCCATTCACTACTTTACCTGCTGACTTTTTTAAACTAAAAAGAAAGAAAAAGCCAAATGCCTTCTCCTGATCAACCCCACAATAAGGGGGATGAACCAGAACCTGCAGTTGATGCACGTGACAATAGAAACTTTTCCCTCCAAGACATATCGGACTTGCTCTCTGAACTAAAAGACTCCCTAAGGCAGGAAATTCGCTCTTCCACCCAGACACTCTCAGCCCAAATAGATGATTTAGGCGAAAGAACACACTCCTTGGAGAATCGTATGGACGAAACTGCCGAAGTAGTCAACGCAATGCAAGATAAATTCACAACATATGATGAACAATTCTTATCACAAGACTCTAAGATAGAGGACCTCGACAACAGAGGGAGACGTGACAACCTGCGACTCAAAGTAGTCCCTGAAACAATTACTGATATCAAACCCTTCATCTTGGCACTATTTAAAGCGCTAGTCCCAAATCAACCAGAGGAACTTTTTCGGTTTGACCGAATACACAGAGCACTGAAACCCTACAAAGCAGGTGACAACCCGAGAGACATTATTCTAAAACTTCACTACCCAGAATAAAAAAAAAAATAATATTAAGAGCCGCTCGAGATCTGGGCTCAGCAGGAATAGGGGAACACAAAATCCAGATATTTCCTGACATCTCTCCAATAACCTTGGCAAAACGTCGAGCACTCAAACCCGTTACTACAATCCTTCAACGAAAAGTCATTCAATATAAGTGGGGTTTCCCCTTTATGCTCAAATTTAAACTGGGACACCAACGAGCTCAAATCACTTCTCTCCAAGAAGGCCTCCAACTGCTCAAGAAACACAACATGCTGGAATCCCAAGATGAGGAATCTATGGACGCCTCCAGCTGTAACAAAAGGCTCCGCAAAGAATGGCAGAGATCTCCTCAAGCCAACTCAAAGAAACTTAAAGACACAACCTCATGTCTCCCTCAAGAATCCCTAAGGCTCACCGAGCCCTATCTCTCAAGACACCAACTTGATCTTCTACCATTTTTGAGCCAGTCTTTCACTCAACTAATACCTAATACCCAGTAGCCAAGATCCCTTATCTCAGTTACCTCTTTAAGGGTAACCCCCCCCCCCCCCCCTCCAATTACCCATGAACTCGGACTGCATTACTATGGTTTCTAGTACATTGGTTTACTTCCCTAAGACAAGGTTCAGGGAATGTTCTCTTCTTCTAACCTTTGTACTTAAAGTCATTCTATTTCACATAGATAAATTTGCAGTTTAATGTTTTCAGTTTTTTTTTTCCAGTGTTATAATGTACAGTGCTCTGTGCTCAACATTTTTCATGTCCTCAGCTTTCTCAGTTCCCCAGGAGACAGATGAGCTCATCTGCCTCTGGTGGCACATGATAAAAGCTGTTGTACACTTCCTGAGGCTATGTTCATGCCTCATATATTGCTCTTTTGTTTCTTTCTACACTTTGTTTACTATATTTTTTAACTGTTTTGACCACGATGTACCCTATAGGCCGAAATCTCTCATCTTCAATTGACTTTGTACGACTACCCAAGCTCCCTCCTCGTTCTGTACCACAATACAAGGCATGTAAAGTCTAAACTATCCATTAAAGCCCAAGTAAAAGTCCCGCTATCTTCCTCCCCCTTCCTCCATCATGAGTATTAAAATACTTTCTGTTAATGCGCATGGGTTAAACTCGCCGCAAAAAAGACTTGCCTTTGGAAAGAAGCCCTAATGCATAAAGCTCAAGTGCTTTTCACTCAAGAAACTCACTTTGCCAAAGGCAAAACGCCTCGATGCACTCATCCCTCAATTCCCCCAAATTTTCTTAGCCAATTCAAGAAAAAAAAAAAAAAAAAAGCTGGAGTTTTCATAGCTTTCCATCCTCCCTAATAGTAAATATTTTAAAGTATCTACGAGACCCCCTAGGCAGATTCCTAATCCTAATATGCACCATCAATGATGATACATATACCCTGGTGAACCTATATGCTCCCAATACTAATCAAAGAAACTTCCTTAGATCCCTGATCTCTAAAGTTCAAGACCTTAAAAAAGGCACCGTAATTATAGGCGGAGATTTCAACGCTACTGTTAATCCGTCCCTGGACACCTCACATAAAGGAGAAAGGAAAAGCATCTCCATTCATAAATTCCTGTTAGACGAAAACTTGTATGACGCGTGGAGATCCCTCCATGCGTCTGAAAGATTATACCTTCTTTTCCCTGGTCCACAAATCTTTTTCCCGAATCGATTTCTTCCTCACGGACAAATACTCCTTACAGAAAGTATCAGATGCGACAATCAACTCTATAACCTGGTCTGACCATGCGTCCATATCGATTTCTATCTCATCTTCTGGCCACAGAATTGACCGCCCTCTATGGAGGTTAAATTCCTCTCTACTCCACAATACCAAATACAAAACTCTAATCCAAGGAAACCTAGAAGATTATTTTAAATCTAATAACAAAACAGAGGCTAGGATAGATTCGATATGGAACGCCCACACGGCAGTCATTCGAGGCTACTTTATCCAATTAGGAGCAAGAGCCAAGAAAGACAAAACTTTACGCCTTCATACAATCTTGGGAAAAATCCAAACCATAGAAAATAAAGGATAAATACTCCCCCCAATTAGAAAAAGAACTATTCTCCCTAAGGCAGGATTTAAGAATGATCCTGTCCGATAATTATAATTTCCAACTTCAAAAATTAAAAACTAAAACACTATTCCCAAAGTAACAAGGCAGGAGCATACCTAGCCAAGCTTTTGAAGCATAAACAGACTAAATCCAGAATCCCTAAACTGATCCATCCCTTTACTAACGCTCCCCTGTATAATCCCAGAGATATCTCAAATGCCTTTAGCGATTACTACGGGGCACTATATAACTTAAAAAACGATCCAGACACAGCTCAACCTTCTCCCTTCCTTATTCAAGAGTTCCTTGACCCCTTAAAACTCCCCAATATATCTCCCCAACAACAATCTTTCTTAAATAGTCCCTTCACTCTCCAGGAAATCTTAAACATCATCAAATCCCTTAAAACTGGCAAGTCCCCTGGCCCTGATGGCTTCTCCAATGAATACTACAAAGCGTTTGGTAATATCCTAGCCCCCATAATGTTAGACCTTTTCTCTTCGTTTGCAAAACTTAAACAGATGCCCGAACAACAAACTCAGTCAGTCATCTCTGTTATCCCAAAACCAGGCAAAAGCACAGATTCCCTGTCCAATTTTAGACCCATCTCCCTTCTAAACTCAGACACGAAAATCTACTCTAAACTTCTGGCCAACAGACTCCTCAACATTCTCCCGCAGTTAATTAATTGGGACCAGGTGGGCTTCACCAAAGGGCGCCAATCGACGGACGCTACAAGGAGAACTATCAACTTGATCAAGTTCTCGGAGCTGGGTCGAAGGCCTTCTTTGTTTCTCACTTTGGATGCAGAGAAGGCCTTTGACCGGGTTCACTGGGGGTTTATAGAGGCGACATTGGCTAAGTTTGGTATCAGTGGTTCCTTTCTCTCAGCCATTATGGCACTGTACTCCTCAGCCATGGTCAATGTAGCAGGTTTTTATTCTAAAAAAATCAATATATCCAACGGCACTCGCCAAGGATGCCCTTTATCACCACTAATATTTGTTCTTACAATAGAAACCCTAGCAGAGGCAATAAGGACTAATAGCAATATCTCGGGAATAGAACTGCAAGACCAAACCCACAAGATTGGACTCTTCGCGGACGACATCATCATCTATATAACTGACCCACTTAAATCCCTACCACATATTACTAAGGTCCTGAATACCTACTCCTCAGTTTCATACTATAAAGTTAACGAAGGCAAATCTCTAATGCTGGGAATTAATATACCTCATTCCTTGAAGCAACAAATCTCCTCCACTTGCTCCTTTCACTGGGCAAATAAATCAGTCCCTTATTTGGGTATAACGTTGTCCAACTCAGTAAATAAATTATATGAAGACAACTTCCTCCCACTTCTACTCTCCATCCCCAAAGAACTAGAAACCATTGCCAAATTCGAGCTCTCTTGGTTTGGCAAAATAGCAGCATTCCAAATGAAAGTTCTCTCAAAAATCCTATACTTATTCAGAACAATACATAACTCCCTACCTAATAACTATTTCTCTAAAGTTAATAAAATAATCGCTATTTTCCTTTGGGGGAAAAAAAACACAGAATAGCCTATATCAATTTAACAATCCCAAAATCGGCAGGAGGAATAGGGGTTCCTTGTCTGAAGTCCTATTATAACGCTTGTCTGCTGGAAGCCTCTAGAGACTGGTGGAAAGAAGAATCACCTAAGAAATGGGTTAGTATCGAAAGAGCCATCACACCTTGTAGCCCCCTACATCTAACATTCCAGCTTTTAAAAGCCCAAACCAATAAATCACCCTACCCACCTATCCAAGCTACTTTTAATGCGTGGACCCATTTTATCAAATCCCCTACATCCCAATCAGAAAGGTCCCTACTTAAATTACCCATTGAAGCTCTCTCCCTCTTCACACCAAACCTGGGAATGAAAAAGTGGAGGGAGGCAGGTATTTCCCTAATATCCGATCTATTTTCACCTGATGACTTCACCCTACTTGACTTTCCAACCCTAAAAAACAGGTTTCAGCTTCCACCTAGTGAAGTTTTTACCTTCTTGCGTATCAAACACTTCCTAATAGAATCTAATTGTACTCTACCTAAAGTTTCTAGACACATTATTTCCTACTTCTCTTCATCTCTAGAAAGTAAGGGAGGTATTTCAATGTGGTATAAAGAACTCCTGAGGGGCAGTCACAAACAATTGCACAAATATATAAACTCCTGGTCAACTGAGCTCCAAATCCCCATAGAACACTCAGATATAATTTTCTCATCTAAGGCTATATCACAATTTTCTTCCTGTATTAATCATAGGGAATCTTTCCATAAAATTTTACTAAAATGGTACCTCACCCCCAGGCGAATGGCCAACTTCTCTTCTAATAATTCTCCAGAATGTTGCAGGAACTGCCAAAGTACTGGGTCATTACTACATCTACTATGGGAATGTCCTAAAATCCAACCTTTCTGGGCTTCTATCACCAAGGAGCTTTGTACCATTGTGCAATCCCCAATTGTGATTACGCCTCAGCTAGCACTTTTACATATAGGTATAAAAGTCCTTTCCTCTGAAGTATAGACTATTAGTTTCACAAATACTTTGTGTAGCCAGGAGCCTCATCACTATAAATTGGAACTCAGAAGAAATTCCTTCTATCTCTCAGCTACGAAACCAAGTGGACTTCAATCTCCAAATGGAACGCTCCATCAGACTCAATAACAATGATAAAGATCCGCCATTCCTCTTAAGTATTGACTGGACCAACTCTCCCTCTCATCAATTTTCCTGACTGTAGGGAAGATAATCCCATTGAAATGTGCTTATAAAACTGCCAAAACCCCTAACACGACTTGGAACAAGATCAACAGAGGTCTGAATTTTTACCCATCAGCTACCTCTTGGCCCACCACTCTTGCCTTCACTCCCCACAATATATTCCATCCAATTACACCATGGATCTACCTCATGCCACCCCTGGGTACATCACCAGTTGTATAACCCACCTATCTGGTCTTTTCTATATTCCTTTAGGTCTTTAGGGTATAGTTCATTGTTTATTGTATATTATATATTGTTATTTTGTTTTCTGTACTTATGGCAGGATACTTCTATCTTGTATATTACCATACATGATGACTTAACAGATAGATGTCATATGTACTTGTTAAGAAAAGAAAAAATTCAATAAAAATGTATTGATATAAAAAAAAAAAAAAAAAAAATAAAAAAAAAAAAAATAAAGATGTCCTGCACTGTAGAAAATCTCAGAGGACGTAGTCGAAAGCCAAAAGTGACACCTGTGCTGTCCAGGAGGACAGTGAGAGGTGAAAAACAATCCAAGGATCACCACCAAAGCCATCCTGGTGAATCTGGGCACTTCTGGTGGCAATGTCTCAAGGCAGACAATAAAACGGATACTGCACACTGCTGGGTAGGGATGCTCATCTGGATTCCACGGAAATACAATTTCCGAAATTCCGATTGGCGTTTCTAGGACTTACGGGGGCTTTGCTATTAACCGCTAAAGTCGGTGGATTTTTACTGTAATGTAAAATGCAGAAAATAGGCAGATGCAGATCTTCTGCGTTTTACATTACAGTAAAAATACGCCGACTTTAGTGGTTAATAGCAAAGCCCCCTTAAGTCCTTGAAACACCAAATTTTCAGGGTTTATTAAACAGAATCTTGTGAACAAGATGCAAAAAAAAAAAAACGTTTTCAAAAAGGCCTTATAGTTTGAGAAAATCGATGTTACAGTCAGGTGGAATTTCCGCGATTTCCGGCGGAAATTCCGCATTGGAATGCAGAAATTGGTAGCGGAAAGCGGAATCGGTAATTGGTACATGACGGAGTGCGGATTTACCGTGGAATCGGAAATTGGCATTCCGACCATCCCTACTGCTGGGTTCCACAGATGCAGACCAAGGAAGACACCACTTCTCCAGACAAAGGCACACAAAAGCTCATTTGGCTTTTGCAAATGCTCATCTGGACAAAGAAGAAGACTTCTGGTCTTCTATGTTATGGTCAGAGGAAACAAAAAAACACACAATACATGAGAATTCTCAACGACAACATCAGGCAGTCTGCTTAGAAACTTGGCCTTGGGCACCAGTGGATATTTCAGCATGGCAATGACCCAAAACACACAGCAAAAGTGGTGAAGAGACGGTTAGCAGACAACAACATTAATGTTTTGAAGTGGCTCAGCCACAGTCTTGACTTGAATCTAATTGAGAATCTGTGGAGGGAGCTAAAGATCAGGGTGATGGCAAGAAGACCCTCCAACTTGAATAATTTGGAGCTTCTTGCTAAAGATGAATGGGCAAAAATACCTGTGGAGACATGCAAAAAGCTGGTCTGCAATTATAGGTTTTGATCGCTATAATAGCCAATGGAGGTTTTTCTATTGATTATTGAGAAGGGTATGAATAATTTTGGACTGGACACTTGCTCAAATGAAAATAAAAGCTGAGATTCCACCCCCCCCCCCCCCCCCCCACACACACACACACACAATAATGCCTCTTGTACATAGTCTTATCCTTTGGGAGACTCATTTCCTGTAAAAAAAAAAAAAAAAAAAAAAAACACTTGCTGGTTGAATAAAAGTAACTAAGTCAAAATTTGTCAGGGATATGAATAATTATGGGGAGCACTGTAAATAGCATCATCCCGATTCAAATCTTCTTGCTCTAACTGACATGGTACAATACTCTACAGTCTAGATCAGTGTCACCGGCCTTCAGAGAGCTTTCCCAGGCCAGGGTTTGTCTGACTTACCTTTGAAATGATAAAGAGGAATTGGAAGGTCAGGTGGAAGATCAGGCGAGGAGGATTTATCCTGTATAATTTCCAGCAGTAACTCCAACATCCACCTGCAAGACAAAGCAGGACTACTATCACTGCACTGAGCCAGGAGAGAGATGAGAACTTGAGACTCCTAGTGGTAAAACATGAGTAATGCACCTATCTACACACAGCTATGCAGGGCTTCGGACAAGCAAAACTCCCAACTCAGATTTCTTTATCCACAGCACTTCCAACCTCCTCCAATTACACATACAGGAAATAAATGGTAAATATACATTTCTTACCATACAAGGTGTGCTATCCCTGCCAGTGTGGATACTCCAGATAATATGTAATCCTCACAAATGAAAGGCTATGGATGAGTCAGTGGTTAATAAGAGGCAAATAAAACTGAGATTATGCAGAACTATGCAAATATATGCCATTTAAATGTTGCATAATTCTACATCAATGAATTATTTGAATCTTATTGGCTATTCAGTAACCTTATAACAAAGGACAGAGTTTGTATGTTCACCCGTGTCTATATGTGTTTCCTCCGGGAACTCCAGTTTCCTCCAACATCCCAAAAACATACAGACTATGATACATACACTACACAATATAGACATGGGGCTATGGTAGGCATTCAGTTATGAGCCCCTCTGAGGCACAGTTAAATAGGAATTGTAGTGAAAATAATAAAATTGCTTATTGTGAGTTTCTCAAACCTGTCCTTGTGACTCCCCAAAAGTGCATGGTTTGCAGGCAACCTCACTTAGGCAAAAGGTGGGGTAATTAGTGTCTCAGCTACATGAAATCCACCAAGCGGAGACAAATTATTTAGTCAGTATTTGTCCATTGTAAAATCTTTCCTCTCCCCGGTTAACATTCTGAAATGTATCACTGGTGTTGACGCATTTAGTTCTGCCAGGTGATCTATGCAGAATGTTCATTACTGAGAGTTCTATGCACAGAGTGAAATACTGCTTGCTTGGCAGTTGGAAAAAGACGTTATTTCCCACAATGCAATGAGGTTCTCAGAGAGCAAACGGTCAAGACCATGGTCATGACATTACACTGTGGGAGGAGTTTCACCACAATATCAGCCATACAGACTCCCCTGATGATCTATTAGAGAAAAGGTAAAGCTTCTCATGGGAAAGGGGGTATCAGCTACTGACTGGAATGGGGTTTATTCCTTGGTTAACATTCCTCTAAGTGACAAGACAATATACTGTGTACAGCTCTGCGTAAGGTGTCTGAGCTATATAAATACTAAATAGTAATAATAAAAACTTTCTAACTGAATGGGTTCACTTTTGATTACATACAAATTATAATAGGCATCAGAGTCAGAAATTGGTTCCAAATGTAAACACCATTATCCTGATTGGCTGCTACGGATGTCAGAATAATGCTGGATACATACCATGCATTTCCACGTTCGATGCGTCCGTCGATTTGATTATTTCCGACATGTCCGATTCAAGCTTCGATAAATCGTTAGGTCGATTTGCCATACTTTACATGGCAATTGACCTAAAAATCATCGAAATGCGTTCGGAAATAATCGAATCGACAGATGCATTCGAAGCAGAAACGCATGGTGCGTATTCAGCATTACACTCCCCTCGCGACCAGGCAATTTTTTACACTTCTGCACTCTGCAGCTTTAACAGCTCGCTGCAGGGCCATACAATTTGGCAAACAAATGAATCTTACCTCCATTTCTTCACACAAATAGGCCATTATTTTAGTGGTCTGTGATAGCTGCTGCGATGGTTAGTTTTTTTTTTAATTTTTTTTATTTCTAGTTATTTCTCCCTCCCCCCCCCCAAATTGGCTTAAGGCTGCAATCCATAGTTTTTTTCCCACTTCTCATTGGGCATTAGCATGGGGGTAGCTGCGATTCTCATTCTATTGAGCGGGAGTCACATCACAGTAAAAAGGTTAAATTGTGTGCCGCAAAATCAATTCACGATTTGTGCTCCCAATGTGAACTCGCCCTGCTGGCTGCTGCTGCCATGTGGTTCAGTGAGTCAGGCTGTAATTACGGTTTACTAATATAACCATGCCATCTATATATATAATAGAGTAAGTGCCTCAACCTTCGAGCAAGAAGAAGAAGTACTTTGCATGAGAAAATGTATGCGTGCTCAAACACCAAGTTTAAGGCCTCTTTTCCACGGACTGTTGAGCTGTGTGCTCAGCAAGCAGTTACCAGGCAGCAGTAAGCAGTTACCAGGCAGCAGTAAGCAGTTACCAGGCAGCAGTAAGCAGTTACCAGGCAGCAGCAAGCTGTTACCAGGCAGTAGTGAGCAGTTGTAAGAGTTTGAGAGGCATTTTACTGCCTATCAACTGTCCGTGGAAAAGAGGCCTACCCTAGCAAGTCTGGCTTTGCAAATCTGGCCTAATTGGCTATTCACGAGGCAATGCTCACGCAAATTTGCTTTTGCATGCCAAACTATGCAGGCTCAAAAAAACAATAAAGAGGTCGCCCTGCTGCATGCCAGTGATGATCGAAAATTTTTACAGAATTTTCGCCTAATTTCGTTTTGACAGGCAAATTTTTCATCTAATTTTTTCACGTTAATTTTCGCCTAATGCCAGTCATTTTCGCGTTACTAGCGTATTATTGCGGACATTTTCCGCATAAGGGCATTAGCGTCTACATTCAGAGAAGTTTCTTGCGCATTATTGCGGACATTTTTCTGTATAAACGTCCGCATAGACTGAATTTCCATGCGGATTATTGTGGACATTTTTCTGCATAAGGGCATAAGCATCCGCATACAATGAATTTTCGAAAACGCAAATATTTCTGAAGATTTGCGTGAAAATTCGCCAAAAACGAAAACGGGATTTTCGATGCGAAAATGACTTAGGTGAAAATTTGCAAGCAACACTGCTACATGCTACATTAGCACTATCAAGGAGCGCCACAGGGAGGATTCCCAATGCCCCCTTTTTATACAACCGGGGGACCGCGGGGTCCCAGGCACTCTCACTGCCTGGGAACCACAGCAGCACCCCGGAGGGGGAGGCTGGGTGGCGCAGGCGACCCCCCCCCCCCCCCAAGCGTAGACAGAGCCGGGGAGAGCCGTCCGCACCCACCTCCTAATATTAAAAACAGGCACTTACCTTAACGTCCATTGCGCTCTGCTACATGCGCATTAACTTGGGGGCACCACATGAGAAAGGAGTGAAGCATGGGTCACCCCAAGCTTTAGCGCTCAGGGCTGGCTCACATACAACACTCGGGGGGGGGGGAAGGACAAGCGCAGACAACTAACTCCAGGGCTCACACCACCGGAGCAAGCCATCCACCACCTGCCTCCAAAGGATACATACTGCAAAAAATGCTTTCCATGAGAAAATTAATGCACATGTAGCAGAACGCAATGGACGTTAAGGTAAGTGCCTGTTTTTAATATTGGGAGGTGGGTGCGGACGGCTCTCCCTGGCGCTGGCCACGCTTAGGGGGGGGTCGGCTGCGCTACCCAGCCTCCCCCTCTGGGGTGCCGCTGTGGTTCCCAGGCAGTGAGAGAGCCTGGGACCCCGCGGTCCCCCCTGGTTATATAAAAAGTGTGGCACTGGGAATCCTCCCCGTGGCGCTCCTGGATAGTGCTAATGTAGCATGAACTTATTCCTGCAGGGCGACCGCTTTGCAGTATTGGGTTTTTGATCCTGCATAGTTTGGCATGCAAAAGCAAATGCATATTTGCATGAGCATTGCCTCATAATTAACTAACTAGGCCAGATTTGGAAAGCCAGACTTGCTAGAGTGGTGAAACTTGGTGTTTGAGCATGGAAAGCATTTTTTGCAGTTGTGTCCTTTGGAGGCAGGTTGTGAATGGCTTGCTCCGGTGGTGTGAGCCCTGCAGTGAGTTGTCTGCACCTCCCCCCCCCTCCCCCCCCCCCCCCCCCCCCCCAGAGGCGTAGCTAGGGTTTCCAGCGCCCGGGGACAAAGACTATTAATGCGCCCTGTAAGGTCAAAAAAGGGGCGTCGGCATGGCAATGGGTGGGGCCAAATATACATGACCTTAGCAGTGGTGTAAAAGGTCTGGCAGGGAAGTTTGAGCTCTGCCATAGTGTTTCCCCCCAAAATACATGTAATCTGACAGCATTTCACCAAAAATACATGTCATTTGGCAGAGGTTACCCCAAAATACAGATATTTGACAATGGTTGCCCCAAAATAGACACAATCTGGCAGCAGTGGTTCCCCCAACATACATATAATCTGGCAGCTGTTCCCCAAAATACACTTAATCTGGCAGCAGCGGTTCCCCAAAAATACAGTTAATCTGGCAGCAGTTTCCCCAAAATAGGTGCCCCCAGTATAGGTAACCAGGTCTATAGGTGTCCCCAGTGGTAGTAACCAGGTAAATAAAAAAAAAACACAGGTCACAGCTGGGCGCCCCTAGGGACCCAGCGCCCGGGGGCACTTGTCCTACCCCGCCCACCCCTAGCTACGCCCCTGCCCCCCCCCCCCTGGAGTGTTGTACGTGAGCCAGCCCTGAGCTCTAAAGCTCGGGGTGACCCATGCTTCACTCCTTTCTCATGTGGGGGGCCCAAGTTAGTGCGCATGAAGCAGAACGCAATGGACGTTAAAGTAAGTGCCTGTTTTTAATATTGGGAGGTTGGTGCGGACGGCTCTCCCCGGCACTGGCCATGCTTGGGGGGGCGCCTGCGGCACCTAGCCTCTTCCTGCGGGGGATGCCGCTGTGGTTGTCAGGCAGTGAGAGAGCCTGGGACCCCGTGGTTCCCCCGGGTTTTATAGAAAGGGGGTATTGGAAAGCCTCCCAGTGGCGCTCCTGGATAGTGCTAATGTAGCATGAACTAATTCCCGCAGGGGGACCGCTTTGTGGTATTAGTTTTTTGACCCTGCATAGTTTGGCATGCGAAAGCAATTGCATATTTGCAAGAGCATTGCCTCATGAATAGCCAATTAGGCCAGATTTGGAAAGCCAGACTTGCTAGGGTTAAACTTGGTGTTTGAGCACGCATACATTTTCTAATGGAAAGCCTAAAGGTGGGTACACACATCAGATAAAAGTCTGGAAAATGAAAGATCACAGACCAATGTTATCCCCTTCCATGTAGTATGAGAGCCATACCTACACAGTTTATTCTATTGAGCTGAACTCCCCATCAGATACAATTTTTTGCAAGATGCTGCACACACAGATGCTGTACACATGCAACAGATCTGTATCAGCAAAAGATCTGTTCCTGCAAAAAAATCAGTTTCTGCAAAATGCATTTATAGTTTGATATCTGCAGATCTGATGCTGGGCATACACGGTATGTTTTTCTACCATGCAATCGAGCCGTGTCCGATACCCCGCCGGATCGATTCTGCACTCGATACCGGCGGGCAGGACAAAAGGAGAAACGAGTGGAAAATAAGAAAGCGCTCGCGGGGACGAGCGGGAATCGATCCGGGCGCCCGCGGGGACGAGCGGGAATCGAGCCAGCGGCTCGATTACTCGGTAGAAAACATACCATGTATGCCCAGCATAATACACACCTTGTTTGACGGACATTCATCTGCAGATCAGACAATCATCTGCACATCCACAGATCCATCCTGGTGGATCTGATCTGCAGATGAAGTCCGTTAAACAAGGTGTGTATGAGATCTGCAGATATCATAGACTATGAATATATTTTGTAGGTACTGATCTTTTGCAGGAAGAGATATTTTGCAGATACTGATCTGTTGCATGTGTACAGCATCTGTGTGTGCAGCATCTTGCAAAGATTTCTGTCTGATGGGGAGTTCAGCTCAATAGAATAGACTGTGTAGGTATGGCTCTCATACTACACGGAAGGGGGTAAAATTGGTCTGTGATCTTTCATTTTCCAAAGACTTTTATCTGATGTGTGTACCCACCTTTATTCTTCTTGCTTCAAGGTTGAGGCACTTACTCTATTAGATAGATTGAAGATGCGGCGTATGCTACGACGCGGGTCGGCTAGTACTAACTATCACAACAATGTGACGGACTCTGACCTGCTGGAGCATGGTTGGAGGAGATTTGTACAATTGAGAGGTGAGAACCACTGGTGACGAGCAGTGGAGGCTGATATCCCATGGCAAGAGGGAGGAGCAGCAAATTAACATTACTGCAGCTGCAATTGAGACTGGGAAGCAAATGTTTCATTTGAACAAACACACAGCACAAAATAGCCTTCTATGCACTACCTGTCTACTCAACAGCACTCCAAGAGTTAAAAAAGTGTACTGCAGTTCTCCACATTCTTTTAGAATTCTGAAAATGCGCAGGCCTGGGGTGCCGACGCTGCGGACCGCGGGTCGGGGCCAGCGAGGCACCTCCAGGCCGCAGGCCTGGGGTGCCGACGCTGCGGACCGCGGGTCGGGGCCAGCGAGGCACCTCCAGGCCGCAGGCCTGGGGTGCCGACGCTGCGGACCGCGGGTCGGGGCCAGCGAGGCACCTCCAGGCCGCAGGCCTGGGGTGCCGACGCTGCGGACCGCGGGTCGGGGCCAGCGAGGCACCTCCAGGCCGCAGGCCTGGGGTGCCGACGCTGCGGACCGCGGGTCGGGGCCAGCGAGGCACCTCCAGGCCGCAGGCCTGGGGTGCCGACGCTGCGGACCGCGGGTCGGGGCCAGCGAGGCACCTCCAGGCCGCAGGCCTGGGGTGCCGACGCTGCGGACCGCGGGTCGGGGCCAGCGAGGCACCTCCAGGCCGCAGGCCTGGGGTGCCGACGCTGCGGACCGCGGGTCGGGGCCAGCGAGGCACCTCCAGGCCGCAGGCCTGGGGTGCCGACGCTGCGGACCGCGGGTCGGGGCCAGCGAGGCACCTCCAGGCCGCAGGCCTGGGGTGCCGACGCTGCGGACCGCGGGTCGGGGCCAGCGAGGCACCTCCAGGCCGCAGGCCTGGGGTGCCGACGCTGCGGACCGCGGGTCGGGGCCAGCGAGGCACCTCCAGGCCGCAGGCCTGGGGTGCCGACGCTGCGGACCGCGGGTCGGGGCCAGCGAGGCACCTCCAGGCCGCAGGCCTGGGGTGCCGACGCTGCGGACCGCGGGTCGGGGCCAGCGAGGCACCTCCAGGCCGCAGGCCTGGGGTGCCGACGCTGCGGACCGCGGGTCGGGGCCAGCGAGGCACCTCCAGGCCGCAGGCCTGGGGTGCCGACGCTGCGGACCGCGGGTCGGGGCCAGCGAGGCACCTCCAGGCCGCAGGCCTGGGGTGCCGACGCTGCGGACCGCGGGTCGGGGCCAGCGAGGCACCTCCAGGCCGCAGGCCTGGGGTGCCGACGCTGCGGACCGCGGGTCGGGGCCAGCGAGGCACCTCCAGGCCGTTCTTGGTTCCTGTCTGTAATGTAAACCCCAAACGTGTTGTGTTGTGTTGTGTTGTGTTGTGTTGTGTTGTGTTGTGTTGTGTTGTGTTGTGTTGTGTTGTGTTGTGTTGTGTTGTGTTGTGTTGTGTTGTGTTGTGTTGTGTTGTGTTGTGTTGTGTTGTGTTGTGTTGTGTTGTGTTGTGTTGTGTTGTGTTGTGTTGTGTTGTGTTGTGTTGTGTTGTGTTGTGTTGTGTTGTGTTGTGTTGTGTTGTGTTGTGTTGTGTTGTGTTGTGTTGTGTTGTGTTGTGTTGTGTTGTGTTGTGTTGTGTTGTGTTGTGTTGTGTTGTGTTGTGTTGTGTTGTGTTGTGTTGTGTTGTGTTGTGTTGTGTTGTGTTGTGTTGTGTTGTGTTGTGTTGTGTTGTGTTGTGTTGTGTTGTGTTGTGTTGTGTTGTGTTGTGTTGTGTTGTGTTGTGTTGTGTTGTGTTGTGTTGTGTTGTGTTGTGTTGTGTTGTGTTGTGTTGTGTTGTGTTGTGTTGTGTTGTGTTGTGTTGTGTTGTGTTGTGTTGTGTTGTGTTGTGTTGTGTTGTGTTGTGTTGTGTTGTGTTGTGTTGTGTTGTGTTGTGTTGTGTTGTGTTGTGTTGTGTTGTGTTGTGTTGTGTTGTGTTGTGTTGTGTTGTGTTGTGTTGTGTTGTGTTGTGTTGTGTTGTGTTGTGTTGTGTTGTGTTGTGTTGTGTTGTGTTGTGTTGTGTTGTGTTGTGTTGTGTTGTGTTGTGTTGTGTTGTGTTGTGTTGTGTTGTGTTGTGTTGTGTTGTGTTGTGTTGTGTTGTGTTGTGTTGTGTTGTGTTGTGTTGTGTTGTGTTGTGTTGTGTTGTGTTGTACCTACATAGATACACATACATACATAACATGCATGTTTGTCACACTTAAATGTTTCTGCTTATCAAAAACCATTACTATTTGTCAAAGATAACATAATTGAAAACAAAATTCACAACAGTGGAGTCGTGAACACTGACCTTCATTGAGGCAAGTGAGGCCTGCAGTTCTTTCGATGTTGTCCTCGGGTCTTTGGTGGCCTCTCGGATGAGTTTTCTTTGTGCTCTTGGGGTAATTTTGGTCAGCCAGCCACTCCTGGGAAGGTTCATCACTGTTCCATGTTTTTGCCATTTGTGGATAATGGCTCTCACTGTGGTTCGCTGGAGTCCCAAAGCTTTAGAAATGTCTTTATAACCTTTACCAAACTAATAGATTTCAATTACTTTTGTTCTCATTTGTTCCTGAATTTCTTTGGATCTTGCCATGTCTAGCTTTTGAGGTGCTTTTGGTCTACTTCTCTGTGTCAGATAGCTCCTATTTAAGTAATTTCTTGTTTGAAACAGGTGTGACAGTAATCAAGCCTAGGGGCGACTACAGAAATTGAACTCAGGTGTGATAAACCACAGTTATTTTTTAACAAGGGGGGCAATCACTTTTTCACACAGGGCCATGTAGATTTGGAGTTTTTTTCTCACTAAATAATAAAAACCATCATTTAAAACTGCATTTTTTGTTCAATTATGTTATCTTTGACTAATAAACGGTTTTTGATGAGCAGAAACATTTAAGTGTGACAAACATGCAAAAGAATAAGAAATCAGGAAGGGGGCAAATAGTTTTTCACATCACTGTATTTTAATGTATTTTTTTTGTAGGAAAAATGCAGAAAATGTATCAGTTTTTGCATGGCAAGGCCCACAGTTTGGCCCCTCCCGATTCAAAGGATACCATATTTCACTGCTAGCTGGCCATGCAGCAGACCATTATCCCCAGCCTGCAGTGATTGCTGTTTGGGAGACAGGTCAAGTACCTCAGTGCTGTATGTATGCAGTGCTAGGCAATGGCAGAGCAATGCATCTGTAGAGCACTGGAGCCCCAAACTATCCCCTAGCAACAACTGATCGCTTCATCACTACAGGTGGAAGTCAAAGGTTTAACATAGATATTACAGAGGTAAAAAAAATAAATAAAAAAGCTGTTAATAAAGAAAAAATATTTTTTCCCTTCAATCTTACCAGACACTGCTGATGCCAGAATGATTAGCAGTAGGGATGGTCAATTGGATGCAAATAATTTCAAGTTGATGTAGCATCATGTGAATTTAAATATAAATGCAGCTTGAGGCCAGAAACCCACTAGGAGTGATTTTCTGAGCAATTTGAAAACTCTTGCTAATGTAATGCTATGGGTATGATCCCACTTGAGCAATTTGATTTTATAAAAAAAAAAAATCCCCCATAGCATTGCATAAGCAAGAGCCTTTTCAAATCACTAGCAATTAGAAATCGCTCCTAGTGGGTTTCTGGCCTCAGGGTCTGAATACTAGTGCGCTTCCGTCCGCTTAAACGTGGACATAAACATGCTCAGTCCCTTACATTGCACTGGGTTTTAAATGCATTAAAGTGGAACTGAAGTAAGAGGTATACAGAGGCGGCCATATTTATTTCCTTTTAATCAATACCAGTTGCCTGGCAGCACTGCTGGTCTATTTCTCTGCAGTAGTATCTGAATAACACCAGAAACAAGCATGCAGCAAGTTTTGTCAGATCTGACTATAAAAGTCTTTAACACCTGCTGCATGCTTGTTCAGGGGCTATGGATAATAGTATTAGAGGCAGAGGATCAGCAGGGCTGCTAGGCAACTGGTATCGCTTAAAAGGAAATAAACATGGCAGCCTCCATATACCTCTCTCTTCAGTTCCCCTTTAACCTGCCTAGCGTTCTGGACGAGCTGAGGTCGTCCAAAGAAAACTTGCTGGAAATGTTCTGGACGAGCTCAGCTCGTCCTGCACTTTCTCCTCTCACGCTGTGATCAGCACCGCTGCAGCAGCCTCTGAAGGCTGCTGCATGCTTCTCCCTAGGGAATCCCTAGGGAGAGAATGTGCTAGGGCGAGCGGGGGATCCCCCTTCTGTGCGGGGTATTTTGGGCTGGGGGATCCCTCTCTGCGGGTGGGGGATCCCCCTTCTGTGCGGGGTATTTTGGGATGGGGGATCCCCCTCTGCGGGTGGGGGGGATCCCCCTTCTGTGCAAGGTATTTTGGGCTGGGGGATCCCCTTCTGTGGGAGGGGGGATCCCCCTTCTGTGCGGGGTATTTTGGGCTGGGGGATCCCCCTCTGCAGGTGGGGGGATCCCCCTTCTGTGCGGCGTGCGGGTGGCCTCTACCCCCCCCCCCATCCTCGCTCCCCCCCCCCCCCCCTTCCCTGTCTAAGCCCTTTGAGTGAACTACTCACTTCAGAGAACTACTCACCCTTGGTGACGTCGTCCAAGTCTCGTAATGTAACTGTAAACAGACGGGACTTTGCGATGGAGGAAGAAGTGCTGCGCTGGAGAGGGCCCCTGGGTGAGTAGTTCTATTTGCTCAAAGGGCTTAGACAGGGAAGGGGGGGGGGGGGGGGAAGCGAGCACACCGTACGCCGCACAGAAGGGGGATCCCCCACCCGCAGAGGGGGATCCCCCAGCCCAAAATACCCTGCACAGAAGGGGGATCCCCCCACCCACAGATGGGGATCCCCCAGCCCAAAATACCCTGCACAGAAGGGGGAACCCCCACCCGCAGAGGGGGATCCTCCAGCCCAAAAGTGAGGATCGAGGGGGGGAGATCGGGAGGGAGGGGACATCTGGCACCCTATACTCCTGCTACACCTGGCACCCTATATACCTGGCTCCCCTATATACCTGGCTACACCTGGCACCCTATAACTGGCTACACCTACCTACCTATAGCTGGCTAAACCTGGCACCCTATATACCTGGCTACACCTGGCACCCTATAACTGGCTACACCTACCTACCTATAGCTGGCTAAACCTGGCACCCTATATACCTGGCTACACACTTGGCTACCCATAACTGGCTACACTCCTGGCTACCCTGACATCTGGCTACACTCCTGACTATCCTGACATCTGGCTACACTCCTGGCTACCCTGACATCTGGCTACCCTGACATCTGGCTACCCTGACATCTGGCTACCCTGACATCTGGCTACCCTGACATCTGGCTACCCTGACACCTGGCTACCCTGACACCTGGCTACCCTGACACCTGGCTACCCTGACACCTGGCTACCCTGACACCTGGCTACATGTGGCTCCCTATACACCTGCCTTCACATCTGGGTCTTATACTCACCATTGGCATGCTGATCCCTCGTCACGTACCTCTGATAGCTTCCCCAGTGCCGTCTTCCATGTTCGTGTGCGGATTTTGCTTCTCCCTCAGCGATGACATGTCCCCCGCCGATCGGCGTTGATGACACCAGGGTCACACAGCGTCAACATCTCACTGCAAACATTTTTTTTTTAAGTTGAATTCAATACAATAACCTGTATTGAATTCAATATTTTTAAAAAATTGATTGGAAAAAAAAAAAAAAAAAAAAAAAAAAGTTGAAAATTATTGGAAATTAATTGAACCACTTTTTGCACGGAAATCCTGGGGAACCAGAACGCCAGGGAGGCTACAGAAATAAAATTAAAAAAAACAAAAAAAACCACACACAAAACACCAAGTTAAACTTGCTACAAAATCAAGTTAGAGAATTTTGCCCATTCATCCCTACATGCAATATGCATGTCTGCAACATCTAAAACCAACAGGGTTGCTCATCCGGATTCTGGATATCCGGGTAACCCAGATATCCAATCTTTTTTACGCTATCCAGATCATATTCAAGATTCCGGATTTCTCTAAAAATCCGGATAGCTATCTGTGGATATTTGGCCGCATAATGTGGATATTGCGATCTCCAGATCCAAAATACTGTAACTAAGGTAATGATGTCCTGCAGCCAATCAGAAGGCTCCCAGCAGAAACCCTAGCAACCAATCACAGAGGGGAACTCTGGCCAGCCCCCCCCCCCACCCCCCCCTGACCTCATTGAGCCAGAGGGCACCCAGACTAAGCCCCATCACCCAATCACAGAAATTAACACTGGCCAGCCCCCCTGTATAATAATAAGGAGGGCTGCCATGATGAGACAGATCATCCTGCCTTGCTGAATGCACACTGAGAGACATGCTCCAGTGTTGCTGGCCTACCAAGTGCTAGCCTGTATACAGTAATAAACCTAAAGCTTTTCAGTGCTGAACACCTTCACTACACTATTCTATTGTTTTATTTTAGCTAGCAAGTAATTGTTTGATTTCATTCACTCGGTGACAGTCAGATTCCTGTGCTGCCGCAGCCTGCTAGTTAGGTCCTGTGTCTGTGTGTGCTGTGCAGGCCAGTATAGGTTAGGGAATAGGATTACTGGGTTATTGTATAGTTAGTAGTACTGCAGTTAGTTGTTAGAGTACTATTGTGTTAGCTTACTACAGATTACTGCAGTGCTGCTGTGCTGAGCAGTGTCAGTGTGACAGCACTATCCTCTACTCTGTGGTCTGTCACTCTGTGCTGATTTGCTTAAAAGTCCTACCCCGATTTTATTAAATTACAAGTACCCCACATCTGGTGACATCACGTATAAGTTGTACTATGTCTGCTGGCACCGGCAGCCAGGGGAGGGGCAGCAAGGGCAAGAGGACAGGGAGCAACATTGCGGCCACCCTCAGGTCTGCCGCGTCAGTGTCGACCTCAGCGGGCAGCCTACCCTCAGTCACTGAGCTTTTCGCTCCAGGTGCCACGGTGGAACTCAGGGCCGTTAGCCGCAAGGAGTTTGAGGAATATATTCTGGGTTTTGAGGAGAGAGGGTATGAGGTTGATGATGAGATTAAGGACCGTGACTACCATCCACAGGATGGGTATGCCAGCTCTTACTCTGAGGAGGAGGATGCGTCGGTGGGTTTAGCATGGAGGATCAGCATTGCAGGCAGTGGCCATGGAATGCGGAACCCACCACAGCCTTCTGCTGCTACCACCAGCTGCACCACTCAACCCCCAACCGCCACAGGGAGAAAAGCAGCAGCATCCCATTCAGGCCGCAGGGGAATCTTCACCCCCCCCCAATCTGGCGTTTTTTCACTCTGCCCTCATTGGACAGAAAGTTTGCCATATGCAATGTGTGCAAACTACAGATGAGCAGAGGTTGTGAGTGACCGCTACAAGTATGACACCTGCAGCTACATCACCCATCTGGCCAAAAAAACGTTGAGCATGAGGTGTTCAAGAGGCTGAAGCAAGCTGGCGTTGGCTCCAACCGCCATGGTGCCACAGGCCACTGCTGCTGATATCACCACCTATATTTAACCCAAAACACAATTGCAGCATCATTTTTTGGAGGTGTCTGGGCTGAAAACTGATGTCCCACTTGTGCGGTTGGCCTTTGGACACAATGGCTATCATTCATAAAGCATTTCCGCATGCAGAAATGCTGTAAACAGCTGAATTTACCGATCACTTAGCAAAAGGTCTATTCATAAAAGCTGTTTTCGTATAAACAAAGCTACAACTACCGAGCAGTGCGATAAATTACCGCCTTGTGTGGTGATTATGTTAACACGTCATTACATGTCAATTCATAAAGATTAGAGCAAGCGGTGTCAGCACGGATAATACTGCTTCCTTGGCAGAGCCGATAAGCATGCGGAGAACAGCCAAGCTACTGAGACAGACCTCCCAGGCAGCAGCAGCGAGAGCAGAGCAAAAAAACAAAACAAAAAACAAAAAAAAAAACACAAGGCATTCCGGAATACCAAGGCTGTGTTTTTTTAACCCCTTGGGTACTTGTTTTTAGATGTATTTCACATCACAAAGCCTGCATGTGTAACATTTTTTTTGAAGTTCTTCTTAGCTGTGGCAATTAAATAGATATAGTTTAGAAAGACTTATGCTACATACACACTTGAGATAAAAGTCTTTGGAAAAGGCAAGATCACAGACCAATTTTACCCTCTTACATGTAGTATGAGAGCCATACTCTACACAGTCTATTCTATGGAGCTGCACTCCCCATCAGATAAAATCTTTGCAAGATGCTGCACACAAAGATGCCTGTACACATTCAAAAGATCATTATCTGCAAAAGATCCGTTCCTGCAAAATGCATTCATAGTCTATGATATCTGCAGATCCTCATACACACCTTGTTTAACCACTTGCCGACCGCACACTCATAACGTGCGTCGGCAAAGTGGCAGCTGCAGGACCAGCGACGCAGTACTGCGTCGCCAGCTGCAGCCTAATTAATCAGGAAGCAGCCGCTCGTACGAGCGGCTGCTTCCTGTCAAATCACGGCGGGGGGCTCCGTGAATAGCCTGCGGGCCGCCGATGGCGGCTCGCAGGCTAGATGTAAACACAAGCGGAAATAATCCGCTTTGTTTACATTTGTACGGCGCTGCTGCGCAGCAGCGCCGTAAGGCAGATCGGCGATCCCCGGCCAATCAGCGGCCGGGGATCGCCGCCATGTGACAGGAGACAGCCTGTCACTGGCTGCACAGGACGGATAGCGTCCTGTGCAGCCCGGCTTACCAAAGGGGGCCAGGTAGGAGAGGGAGGGGGAGCATTTCGCAGCGGAGGGGGGCTTTGAGGTGCCCCCCCCGCCAGCCACTCGCAGGCAGCAGAGATCAGACCCCCCCAGCACATCATCCCCATAGGGGGGAAAAAAGGGGGGCAATCTGATCTCCCTGCTTGCACCCTGATCTGTGCTGGGGGCTGCAGAGCCCACCCAGCACAGATCAATCAAACCAGCGCTGGTCCTTAAGGGGGGGTAAAGGGTGGGTCCTCAAGTGGTTAACAGACTTCATCTGGAGATCTGAAAGTCCATCCTGGTGGATCAGATCTGCAGATGATTGTCTGTTAAACAATGTGTGTATGAGGATCTGCAGATATAGACTATAGCCTCGTACACACGCCTGACTGCAGGCAACGCCGGGTCCGTCAGCACCTCCCGCTGGGCGGGTTTACAGCCAACAGTCCAGCATGTGTACAGTCAGTCTGCAGGCTGATGAGGCTGTTTCTGAACGATCCGCCCAGCGGATCGTTCAGAAACAGCCTTATCAGTCCGCCGACAAGACTGTACACACGCTGGACTGTCGCTGGAACACCCGCCCAGCAGGAGGGTCTGACAGACCAGTCGTTCCTAATAATCCAGTATGTGTACGAGCCTTAAGAATGCATTTTGCAGGAATGGATCTTTTGCAGATAATGATCTTTTGAATGTGTACAGGCAGCTTTGTGTGCAGCATCTTGCAAAGATTTTATGTGATGGGGAGTGCAGCTCCATAGAATAGACTGTGTAGAGCAGGGGCGTAGCAATAGGGGTTGCAGAGGTAGCGACCGCATCGAGGCCCTTGGGCCAGAGGGGCCCCAAAGGGCCCTTCCTCAACTACAGTATTAGCTCTGTATTGGTCCCGTGCTCATAATAGCTTCTATAGACTCTTTGAATAGTGGTTATCATTAGCAAACGGTTCCCCATCCCCTTCTTGCACCTCTGACACCGTGGTTGCCATTGGCAGGTTTTAGTGCGCCATATCAATTGTTATGTATAGAGTGCATGGGGGGCCCCATTGTAAAAGTTGCATCGGGGCCCACAGCTCCTTAGCTACGCCACTGGTGTAGAGTATGGCTCTCATACTACATGGAAGGGGGTACAATTAGTCTGTGATCTTGCCTTTTCCAAAGACTTTTATCTCAAGTGTGTATGTAGCATAAGACAGATTCAGTGCAGATTCAGGGCAAACAGAGGCAGTTTTAAAAAAAATGCACATGTAAAGGGATGCTGGGGCTGCCACTTCTGTAGTAATGCTGTCTCTGGAGGAGAAAATGTATCAACTCAGCAGCTTCTAGTGTTTCCACAAGCCTACCACCTGCCTAGTTTGGGAAAATACCGCAGTGCTATCGCAACTGTAAACATTTTTATGAATGAGCACACAGAAGTCTAAAATACTGAATGTGGTATTTTCACGCACAGATTTTTTTTTTTACTGCAATGCTTTTATGAATGATAGCCAATGTGTGCTGCACGACCGCTGTCTGGAACCTAGACCTGATGTTAACTGACAGCTTTTTTTTTTTTTTTTTTTTTTAAATGCATTTTAACTCCCCACATAATCAATTAGCGTTTCTCTTTAATAAAACATGATGATACAGGCATCATTTACCCTAAAAAACGTTTTAAAAGCAATTTAGAGGCCACTTCCGGTTTTCTATGCGGATATCTGAATAGGTCGGATATTCGCGGATAACACGTTCGGATATCCACATGAACGCGGATAGCAGAACGTTTGGATGCGGATATCCGATCCAGATATCTGGGTATCCGGATCAATTCGGATTTTGAAAAGGAGTATCAGAGCACCCCTGAAAACCAATAGAAAGTGTATTATATTGATCCAGGCCCCATATAATATACACACACACACACACACTTAATACAGACCTGTTATTCACCACAGCAGCATATCCACCATGTATACTGATGTATAACCCACCTGCCTTCCAAAATAACACATCACCTCTCCTCCCCCCCAAAAAAAAAAAAAACCTTCAGGGAAGCACTTCACACCAGCCCAATTCCCCTGGTGGTCAGAAAACAGCTTATAGTTGGAGCTAAGACCACCTGTGTACAGGAGGCGGGAACTCCCACAATGCAGTAGTAGGGAGGGTCAATAAGATGCAAATACTAACAAGTTGATGCAGGATCATGCAATTTTATATGCAAATATATACAGCTTGGAAATTGGCCAGATAAATCCTGCCATGGTGATTATCCATTTTCATGATGCATACATTTGCATGTAAATTTTGCATAATACTACACCAGCTTGCTATCATTTGCATTTTATTGCCTATTCCTAGGCCACATACACACATCAGACTATAGTCTTTGGAAAATGAAAGATCACAGACCAATCTTACCACCCTTCATGTAGTATGAGAGCCATACTCTACACAGTCTTTTCTATGGAGCTGAACTCCCCATCAGAAAAAAATCTTTGCAAGATGCTGCACACACAGATGCTGTACAGACACAAAAGATCAGTAGCTGCAAAAGATCTGTTCCTGCCAAGAATCCATTCCTGCAAATTGCAATGATAGTCTATGAGATCTGCAGATCATCATACACACATGATTTAACTGACATTCATCTGCAGATCAGATCCACCAGGATGGATTTTCAGATCTGCAGATCTGCAGATGAATGTCAGTTAAATCATGTGTGTATGATGATCTGCAGATCTCATAGACTATCATTGCAATTTGCAGGAATGGATTTTTGGCAGGAACAGATCTTTTGCAGCTACTGATATTTTGTGTCTGTACAGCATCTGTGTGTGCAGCATCTTGCCAAGATTTTTTCCTGATGTGGAGTTCAGCTCCATAGAAAAGACTGTGTAGAGTATGGCTCTTATACTACAGTAAGGGTGGTAAGATTGGTCTGTGATCTTTCATGTCTGATGTGTGTATGTGGCCCTAGTCAGGGACTCTGTAACAAATACTGGCTATATTTTAATGGTCAAATTCTAAGCAGCAAAAAATTGCCTCCAATCAATATAAAATTGACATCAAACACAAAATTGTTACCATTTCATTGACCAGGGGCATTGCTAGGGCCCTGTGGGATCTGGGGCACCAGGCCAGAGTCAAGCTGTGACACGTGTTCCCACATAGAAATACCATAAACAGGCAGCATTTTACAATAATGGCAGAGCTTCTGTGTTGGCCTGGGTGTTGTGCTCGGCTGGCCTGCCGGTGATGTTGTGCTGGCTGGACTGGCAGTGATGGGAGCAGTGCTGGCTTAACAAGCTTGTGGAACTGTGCTGCCTGGCTTAATGAAGTGGTGATGCGGACTGTGTTGTGTCAGCTGGCTGAGTGACCAACTGACCTGGTGATGCTATGCTGTGTAAAGCCCAGTGCACACCAAAACCGCTAGCAATTTTTGGTGCAGATGTCAGAGATTTGGCCCAGTGCACACCGAGCGGATTTGGATGCGATCTGCTGGCCGCATCCGCCTGTAAATCCGCTTGGCTATTGTATTTCAATGGGCTGGTGCAAACCGGCGGTTTGAGGTTTTTAGCAAACTGCAAATGTGCAGCAGGAGGCACTTTTGCAGTTTGGCAAAAAACAAACCGCTGGTGTGCACCAGCCCATTAAAATACATTAGCCAAGCGGATTTACAGGCGGATGCGGCTGGTGGATCGCATCCAAATCTGCTTGGTGTGCACTGGGCCTGACCTACTGTACTGCAGGATGGCTGACCCATACCAACTGGCAGGCAGCAGACGGTACAGTGAACGGTTCTTTTCCCTTAGCCGGGCGCATCCTGTTGGAGGCGACAAATCTCCACCAGAGTTACATCTTTCCCTACTATCCATGGCGGCCTGGAGGGGGAATAGGAATTAGCGCCACTGCCGGATGCGCCCGGCTAATGGATAAGTACCCACGGAACTGCCCAACAAGCACACAGTTCAACCTCCTGTTTGTCCTAAAGGAAACCCAAGACTTCCAGACTGCAAGCATTTATAGTTACCTGGGTGCTTTCTCCTGCCCCCTGCAGGCCGTGGGCTTCCTCACCATCCTCCCAGTCCCATCCATTTATCCGCTGTCCAGCTCGGTAGTCTGGAAGTTCTGCAAATGCATGACTGTGAGCATCCGTGGCCGCACTCCGGTGGCTAGGAGTATTCTGTGCAGACAACCGGCCACAGAAGCACCATTGGGGCTGCACACAGTCAAGTATACACAGGGGAACATGACTGAGCCCAGTCACAGCTTTAAAGGTAACCTAAACTGAGAAGTATATGGATTTTTCCTTTAAAAATAATACCAGTTGCCCGACTCCCCTGCTGATCCTATGTCTCTAATACTTTTAGCCACAGCCCCTGAACAGACATGCAGATCAGGTGCTCTGACTGAAGTCAGACTGGATTAGCTGCATGCTTGTTTCAGGTGTGCGATTCAGCCACTACTGCAGCAAAAGAGATCATTAGGAGTGCCAAGCAACTGGTATTGTTTAAAAGGAAACATCCATACCCCTCAGTTAAGGTTCCCTTAAACCAGGCCAGCCAGCAGAGGAACGTTGCAGCCCTGGAGGATGGCGAGGGAGCCCACAGGGGGCTGGAGGAAGTGCCAAGTATAAATTGCTTGCACACTAAAGTAGGGATGATCAATGAGATGCAAATATTTGAGTTCATGCAGAGCTGTGGAGTAGCTACAAAAATCATCCAACTCTGACTCCTCAGTTTAGTGAAACCAACGATTGCAGGTACCAAAATTGCTTCAACTGACTTCGGCTCCACAGCTCAGGATGTATGTAAATTTGTATGCAAATATATTCAGCTTGAAAGTTGACCAGTCAAGTCCCACACAGGTTCAATTGATTGGTTCATTTTCAAGCTGCATATATTTGCATAAACATTTAGACAAATACGCATGAACTTATTTGTGTTTCATTGATCATCCCTACTTTAAAGGGGAGCTGAAGAGAGGTATATGGAGGCTGCCATGTTTATTTCCTTTTAAGCAATACCAGTTGCCTGGCAGCCCTGCTGATCCTCTTCCTCTAATACTATTAGCCATAGCCCCTGAACAAGCATGCAGCAGATCAGGTGTTTCAGACTTTAAAGTCAGATCTGACAAGACTAGCTGCATGCTTGTTTCTGGTGTTATTCAGATACTACTGCAGAGAAATAGACCAGCAGGGCTGCCAGGCAACTAGTATGGATTAAAAGGAAATAAATATGGCAGCCTCCCAGGGGCAAACGCAGGATTTTTAAGGGGGGGGGTTCCTGAAAGGTCCAGAAGCACGTATGTCCCAAGTGCTTCCGAATACAGGTGGCTCCATACTGCCCATGCACAAAAGTGCGCTGGCGTATTACGGAGCTGCCTATCTTTGGAAGTACTCAAGGACACGAGTGTTTCTGAGGGCTTCTGGTAGCAGCAAATGTGAACGGGGGACAGCGCTGGAACAACTCCCCAAGAGAGGAACAGGAGATAGACTTAGTTTGGACAATTCAGTGGAATATGCTACATAGTTTCACATAGCGCAAGCGATACCCATATGATGCAGGGATATATGCATCTGCGGAAGATGTCGGCGCTACATAAATACTAAATAATATTATTTTGCCTCACCAGGATTGCACTTTTATTTAGCTTTCCTGTAAGACAAGAACACACAGTCAGCCAGCCAGCACTAGGGGAAGAGGGAAACAAAGGTGAATGAGGGAGGGCTGGTGCACACCAAGAGTGCTTCTGAGCGTTTTTCAAATCAACAGTGATTTGAAAAGCACTTGGCTAATGTTATCCTATGTGGGTGTTCCCACAGCAGTGTTGTGATTTTTTCAAAATCGCAGGTATACTGCATGTAGCATGTTTTTGAGCAATTCATTCAAAAATCGCTCTGAAAATCACTTCACAAAATCACACTCACAAATTGCTAGCGATTGCTATTGTCATTTTGGCGTGCACTAGCCCAGAGAGAGGAGTGGAGAAATTGAGAATAGCCCCGGAGATGGAGCAGAGAACTTATCTGTATTGAAGTCCCACATCACACAGGCTACTTGCCTGTAATCGGACTCCTGTCCCTGTCAGTCTCTCACACAAGTCAGAAAGAAGCCCTCCTGGAGTCTAGGGACTGTCAAAAACTTTTCAGCTTGTTATCCACAGTTCCACACCTTATCCACACATGCAGTCATTATAACAATGGGGAGAGACCAGACAGATGTTTGCACACGGACCCTGAGTCCAGGCAAGCTCTGCATCATGCTGTGCATATTTACCAGCTTGCCTGCACTCTAATTTCATCATGTCTGACACTTCTGTGCTGTGGAGAGTCCAGGACTCCATAATCAACATGCTCTCACTGTAGGCTGCATCTTCTTGTGAGGGTTGTGAGGGAAGCTCGGCTGCCTCTCTCATTCTATTAGCTGGAGGGAAGCACCAGAAGTAAGAAGGGAGGGAGAATGAGGCTGTTTATATTATGCGAGCTTCCCTGGCTGAATACACAGCTCAGTGCAGGGGGGAGGTTCCAGACACCCGGAACAGCCCCCTGAGTTCGCCAGTGCCTCCGTATACCTCTTACTTCAGTTCCCCTTTAAAGTACAGTGGGCTCTATTCAGAAAGCACTATTGCATTTGTTAATGCTCAAAACAGCTGATTTTTCTGATCACCTTAATAAATTACAATTCACTAAACTTGTTACCACACAAACAAAAAAAGAAAAACCCAGTTCCCGACTAGTGAGGTAAATTACCGACTTATGCCGGGAACTGTCAATTCACAATGCTTTGCACACTTCATTTACCGGACAAAAGCGTTTGGTAATTTTCTCCAGCCCACAGCAGCCGACAACCTGTTCTCCTCATGCTGTCTCTGTGCAGTAACTTGACAGACAGCCTTTGGGGAGAACCTGGCAGCCAATAGGGAGAGCCACACAGCCTGCTTCTCGTGCTAATTGGATGCAATAGGTATGCAGGTGGGACTTTCAGTGTATCAATGCAGAGACAAGCTACAACTCTGCCGGTGTAGTGAAAAATTTTGCTACCCATCATATTTTGCAACTTGCCATAGAGGACAGTGTATGACTGTGTAGGCGTGGCTTCTCTCTGTTAACACGCCTGTAATTTTTTGCAACCACAGATCCCATTGGGCTAGAAGAGGGATTGTTCCCTCCAGGGGGGGTTATTAGTTGAGCAAGAGGGGGGGGGGGTTGTTCCCTGGGGGGGGGGGGGGGGGTATTAGTTGAGGAAGAGGGGGGATTGTTCCCTCCAGGGGGGGTTATTAGTTGAGCAAGAGGGGAGGGTTCTGTGTGAGAGTAGGGTTTGGTTGGGTTGCATTTTCTGATACAGTTAGGTTAAAGTCAATGGTTAGGTTGCACTTTCTGATAGCTATACGTATAAATAAATGCAACCGGTTGCAAAATCTGATAAAGTTGCAAAAAATGTCACCACACCGGCATGCATTTAGATGTGCATATTTGTATTTTAGCACATAGAAGAGCTCCCCCTGGTGGCTCCAGCACATCTACAGGAATGACAGGCGGCACAGTCTGGAAAACCTCTGAGTCACACACACAGCTCCCTGCCTGCTGCCCTGCTAGAAGGCTACTAAGTGAAACTTACTGACCAGGGCTTAGTGGATTGAGGCAGTTTGTTCAGTAAATTACCAAACTTCTGCCTCATGGGAGAAAATGTTTGTGAATTTGGAATAAAAAAAAAAGTGTAAAATACCGCATGAGGTATTTTATCTCCAATTTGTTTTTCTTACCGAACTGCTTATTGTGAATAGAGCCTATTGAGCACTAATTCATAAAAAAGTTAAACCTCTATTTTCTTGCAAACAGAATTGCCATAAGTGAGGTTCCTAACTTAGTATACTTTGGGGTGGGGGTGTTAAGGGCAGCACCATGACTTACCTACTGGGGGCTACTTCAAAGAATCCTGCAGTAGAGTACACTCCCAGCCACAATGCATGCCGCAATGTATACTGGGAGCTGTAGTATGCAGTGCGGCCAGGAGCGCACTCTACAGTGGGATTCTTTTAGTTGCGGCAAGCTGCAGCTGGCAATCATCACAGGGACAAGGGCCTATACGAGCAGCCCCCAGGTAAGAAATGGTGCTCCCTAACCCCCATACAAAGTTCCAAATCTCCCTTATAGAGAGGTTCCATTTGGTACAAAAATTCTACAGGCGCACTTAAAGGAAACATGAGGCAAATGAAATCAATGTAGCTTTACTTACCTTGGGCTTCCTGCAGCTCCTAGAAGTCTGTGTCCCTCGCAGCAGTTCTGTTGTTGCCCAGTCTTCTGCTGTCCACTCCATAGTAGTCACTGGCTTCTGCACATGTATGGGTGCATGCACCGCTCATGCGCCTGTGGCTGGGAATGTTCTGTGCAGTAGTACTGCGCTTGTGCAGAGTGCTCCCAGGCACGAGAACTCAGGATTGCACGCACACACCCGTGCTTGCACAGAAACACTGCTGAGGGGGACAAAGGAAGAATGGGTGGCAGCAGAACTGCAGCAAGGACTACACAAGACTTCTAGTCCTGGAGGAGGCTCCAGGTAAGTAAAGCTAAACTGATTTAAGGCTAGTTATACACCAGGACGTTGCATTTAGGGGACGTTATAGGGCACATAACATACCCCTAACGCAATGCCTGGTGCTCTCTGGTGTGGACGTCGGAGTGAGCCGCGTTGTGCAGCTCACTCTGGCGTCCGTGATGCGTACTCTTGGACGCATGCAGCATCACGTGATCCCGGCCGGCCAATCGCCGCACAGAGCGGCCGCTCCAGGAAGTAAACACTGCACCTCACAAAGTGCAGTGAATATTAATTAGCCATGTGCCTGGCCGCTCTCCCCTCCTCCCCAACATGACTGAGCATGAGCAAACAGTCTAACGCGGCTTAGCCGCGGAGAACGCACAGCATGCACCACTTTGCTGCGTTACACTGTAACGCAATGTGGGCAGTGTGAACAGCCCACTTGTGTTACATTGCTGTGCGTTGGGGGAGCGTTACAGACTGCACTAACGTGCGCCTGTAACATCCCTGTGTGCAAGAAGCCTAAAGGAGGAACTGTAGTGAAAATGACAACAGAATTACTTATTGTTTACAATATTCATCTATTGATAATTTAGCAAGTGGTTTCCCATTGTAAAATATTTCCTTTCCCTGATTTACATTCTGAAATATATCCCTGGTGGTGAGTGATATCTTTAGTTCTGCCAGGTGATCTGCGCGGAATGATTACTGACTTCTATGCACAGAGGAAGATACTGCTTGCTTGTTTGTTGGAAAAAGCCACAATTTCCCACAATGCAATGAGGGTCAAAGACAGCAAACTGTCAGGACATCACACTGTGGGAGGGGCTTCACCACAATATCCACCATACAGACCCTCCTGATCTATTTGAGAAAAGGTAAATATTGCTTGTGGGAAAGGGGGCATCAGCTACTTTCTGAAATGTAGATAAATCCCTGATTTAAAAGGAACCCAAGGTGTGAGACCTATGGAAGCTGACATGTAGTTCTTTTTAAAAAATGCCAGTTGCCTGGCAGTCCTGCTGGTCTATTTGGTTGCAGTAATGCATGAATCACACCAGAAACAAGCATGCAGCTAATCTTGTTAGAACACTCAGAACCACCTGACATGCTGCAAGCTTGTTCAGGGTCTATAGCTAAAAATATTACAGGCAGAGGATTGGCAGGATAGCCAGGAAACTGGTATTGCTTAAAAGGAAATAAATATGACAGCCTCCATATACCTCTCACCTCAGGTATCCCTTTAAGCGGTGCTGGTGGCTACTCTTGCTGTGCTAAGCAAGCTGACACAAGCCCAGTCCTAATGCAGTTGGCCACTTACCTACACTTCTAAACTCAGATCTCCTCTCCCTGTGTGATGGGAGGCGGCTGCTGTGTGATGGGGAAGGGGGCAGATGCAGCTTCTGTGTGACCGGGGAGGCAGCTGCTGCGTGACTGGGGGCAGCTGCTTATGGCTGTGTGATGGGGGGGGCAGATATGGCTTCTGTGTGACTGGGGAGCTGCTGCTGCTGCTGCTGGCTGTGTGCTATGTGCTTGTGCTGCTGCTGGCTGTGTGCTGGGGGCTTGTGCTGCTGCTGCTGGCTGGGGGCTGCTGGCTCTGTGCTGGGGGCTGCTGCTGCTGGCTGTGTGCTTGTACTGCTGCTGGCTGTGTGCTGGGGGCTGCTGCTGGCTGTGTGCTGGGAGCTGCTGCTGGCTGTGTGCTGGGGGCTGCTGCTGGCTGTGTGCTGGGGGCTGCTGCTGGCTGTGTGCTGGGGGCTGCTGCTGGCTGTGTGCTGGGGGCTGCTGCTGGCTGTGTGCTGGGGGCTGCTGCTGGCTGTGTGCTGGGGGCTGCTGCTGGCTGGGGGCTGCTGCTGGCTGTGTGCTGGGGGCTGCTACTGCTGCTGGCTGCTGCTGCTGGCTGTGTGCTGCTGCTGGCTGTGTGCTGGGGGCTCTGTGCTGCTGCTGGCTGTGTGCTGGGGGCTGTGTGCTGCTGCTGGCTGTGTGCTGCTGCTGTTGTGCATGCACAATCTGTGTCCCTCTCCCTCCCCATAGCAGAGAATATGTGAGCTCAGCTAGTTAGGCCTCCTTTCCACTGACCGCTGATAGGCAGTGAAATGCCTCTCAAACTCTCTCAACTGCTCACTTCTGCCTGGTAAATGCTTGCTGAGGCATGAGGCTAGCTTCTGCTGCTGGTGCAGGGGAGACAGGCAGCACGCTGTGGGATTCCACGCCAAAGGAATCTATTTCAAACAAGTCAAGTGCAGGAGGCAGAGCTATTCAAGCTTTTTCCTATCTCCCTCCTTTTGACATCAAATCCACGCCCCCTGCCAGTGATTGGCCAAGTGGGCAGTGGAATTTATTGTGACAGGCTCAGCCTCAACCCATAGTGATAGCTGCAGGCTGATGCTAGTGCCAAGCCCCGCCCAAAACATGTTACAATGGGCTCTATTCATAAAACATTTGCAGTAAAAAAAAATCTTGGAGGGAAAACACCACATTGGTATTTTAGATTTTTGTGTGCTAATTCATAAAAATGTTTACACTTGCGATAATAGGTCGGGTAATTCCCCACTAAACTGGCAGTACTGGCTGAGTTGTTACATTTGCTGGCTGAGTTGATACATTTTCTCCTGCAGAGACAGCTAGTATAAAGGAGGCAGCCCCAGCACCCCTCTACATGTGCATTTTTCTGCCTCTCCTCCTGAATCTGCGCTGAATCTGTCTAATTAGTCTTCCTAATCAATCTATTTAATTGCTGCAGCTTAGAAAAAGTTCCAGAAATGTTACACATGCAGGCTTTCTGATGTGAAATTTATCTGGAAACAGGTACCCAAGGGGTTAAAAAACACAGCGGGCTCTATTCATAAAAAAGATGTGGCGAAAAAACTCCTGGAGGGAAAATACCGCAGCGGTATTTTACACTTCTGGGTGGTCATTCAAAAAAATCTTGAAAACTGCGATGCAAGAGCGGAGATCTCCCGCTGAAAGCTGGCGGTAAGCTGTCGGAAGGCATGCGGAAACACTTCAGCCGGCAGAGTCCCTCCGTGCACTGCTCTCTCTGGGAGGTCTGTCCCATTCACTTGTATGTAATCCGCAAAATCAGAGGAAGCGGTATTTCCCGTCCACATACCGCTTCCTCTAATCTTTATGAATGGCCATTTTGTTACTTTTTTCTAGATAAATCTAGAAAAACACTGGAGAAGGCGGAAATTTCTCGCTCTGCTGGGGGATTGTAGATTTTCATGCGGGAACAGCTTTTATGAATGCCCACTTTGCTAAATGGACGTGAAAATCCGCTGTTTTGAGCGGAAAACTTGCGGTAAGGTTTTATGAATAGAGCCCAGCCTTGGTATTCCTGAATGCCTTGACTGCTCTCCTCTCATTGCAGCTGCCTGCGAGGTCTGTCTCTCCATTAGCTTGCCTGTCATTGCTGGCTTATGCCTTATCTAAACAGGGGGGTTTCTCTGCACACATTCCGCCTGCTCTAATCTGTATGAATTAACCTTCAGTGTCATGTGTTGTGATAATCTCAAGGCGGTAATTTCCCGCACTGCACAGGAATGTCAGATTTTCATGCGGAAACAGCCTTTATGAATGCCCACTTTGCTAAATGGTCGGGAAAGTCAGCTGTTTTGAGCGGAAAACTTGCGGTAAAGTTTTATGAATAGAGCCCATTATGGGCTCTATTCATAAAACCTTACCGCAAGTTTTCCGCTCAAAACAGTGGATTTTCCCGTCCATTTAGCAAAGTGGGCATTCATAAAAGCTGTTCCCGCATGAAAATCTACAATCCCACAGCAGAGCGAGAAATTTCCGCCTTCTCCAGTGTTTTTCTAGATTTATCTAGAAAAAAGTAACAAAATGGCCATTCATAAAGATTAGAGGAAGCGGTATGTGGACGGGAAATACCGCTTCCTCTGATTTTGCGGATCACATACAAGTGAATGGGACAGACCTCCCAGAGAGAGCAGTGCACGGAGGGACTCTGCCGGCTGAAGTGTTTCCGCATGTCTTCCGACAGCTTACCGCCAGCTTTCAGCGGGAGATCTCCGCTCTGCTATCTTAGCTGGCAAGATTTCTATGAATGACCACCCAGAAGTGTAAAATACCGCTGCGGTATTTTACCTCCAGGATTTTTTCCAGCTCAGAAGTTTTATGAATAGAGCCCTATGAGTTCCCTGCTGTATGATACAGTCCCACCCCTCAGTTTAGCCAGTTACCGCAACCCAGCCTCAGCCTTTGTCCCTCCCCTTGGCCAATGATCTCTCCAGTTTATTTTTCCCTCCGATTTGGCCCCATGAGGATGTGGTAACGTGAGGATGGTTATGTGAGTGGCTGACTGCAGGAGCATTTCCCAGCATTGCAGAGGCTAGATTGGATGGCTAAGGAAGCCTTTGTATAGACAATGTTCTCTTTGCTGCAACTCACGTTTCAATGGCAACCCTGATAATAGAGAGGCTGCAGCTGGGATATCACACACACAGAACCTGTACAGGGGCGTAGCAATAGGCCCTGCAGCGCCTGCGCCCGCGGGGGGGCCCGCCCCCCCCCCCCCTGGGGCCCGCTCGGGGCCGTTTTTTGGGGGCTGGAGGGGTGGCAGCATGAGGGGAAAGCCTTGCCCACAGTCGGCGGGGAGAGGGGAAGTTCCCCCCTCTCACTCACCTCGGGCTCTCCCCTCTGCGCTCCCCTCCAGCTAGTTAGTGTGTGGGCAAAGGCCAGTGGGCAGCGAGCGGTGGGCAGATACATACCTTCTTCCGTGCGTTCCATCGGAGACTTCTCGCTCTAGCGGCTGACGTCACTTCCGCTTCCGGAAGTGACGTCAGCCGCTAGAGCGAGAAGGCGGCGATGGAACGCAAGGAAGAAGGTATGTATCTGCCCGCCGCTTGCTGCCCACTGGCCTTTGCCCACGCACTAACTAGCTGGAGGGGAGCGCAGAGGGGAGAGCCCTGAGGTGAGTGAGAGGGGGGAACTTCCCCTCTCCCCGCCGACTGTGGGCAAGGCTTTCCCCTCATGCTGCCACCCCTCCAGCACCCAAAAACCGGCCACGAGCGGGCCCCAGGGGGGGAGGGGGCCCGCTCTGAAAATCTGCAGGGGTCCCGGTGGGGCCTAGTTACGCCCCTGAACCTGTAAGTTCAAAAATGTCCCCGGGGGGGGGGGGGGGGGTACTTAGCTCGGGAGGGGGAAGCCTCTGGATCCTTTCGAGGCTCTCCCTGTCCTCCATCCCACAGTGGCTGCGCTGGGCCCCCAAAACCACAAGGAAAGTCGGCTGTGGCAATATTAACCTTCCCCAGTGAAGGCGCAGTAGCGACTCTTTGCTCGGGATCAGGTGGAAATAGCCGATCCTGATCGGGACCACTCTACTGTGCAAGCGAATTTCGCCTGTGCAGTAGAGCAGATCCGATTGGGATTGACTATTTCCGCATGACCCCGAGCTTAGAGCCGCTACTGAGCTGGAGCCGGGGAGGTAAATATTTACATGGCTGCTGTTCGGGGACTGCTAGCACTGCGAACGTGGGATGGAGGAGGTTGGGGAAGCCTCAATAGGATCCAGAGGCTTCCCCCTCCCATGGTAAGTACCCCCAGGAAACATTTTTTAAAGTTACAGGTCCTCTTTAAGGTGTCCATACATCAAGCAGTGATGGGCGATTTGACCAAGGGATAGATCGCTCTCTGATCAGAGAGAGATCCATCAGCTGCCCATACACCACAGGCCGATTTCCAATCAATTTCATGCTAAAATCTTATGAAAATCGACCCAGTGCGCAGCCTTGCCGCTGTTCCCTAGTGTGCACGTGTGCATTCATACATTACCTGTCCTGTGTCGCAGTACCCATCCAGTGTCCCAATCCGCCGCTCTTCCATCACACATGCTGATGGCATATATGGGGCTGAGGGAAAAGGGGCAGGACACCGTGACACGGGACAGGTAATGTATAAACGTACACGTTTTTACAATGTGGAAACCGCTCCGGGGGTTTCATCTCTCTTTGTTACTGTCGCGCACCCGTACAAGGAAGTTGGCTCTACATCTTGCAGCTTGTCTGACCAATTCATGCACCAATTTCAGGACAAAATTAATCGCATCATCGATCGGGCGTGCACTTGGCAGCACCGATTTCCGTCCGATTTGATTATAATTGAATCGGATGATCGATTGGCCACCAAGTCCCCTAATGTATGGCAACCTTTATGGATTATCAATAAATATATGGTAACATTTGTAACAGTCATGGATCCATTGTTAAAACTGTTGTAGTTACATTGGTTTATTTTGGATGGAAACCGTTGCCAGATCATGTGTATGTTGGAGGGAATGTGCCAGATTACGTGCATTTTGTGTGAAATGCTGTCAGATTATGTATATATTGGGGGGAAACACTATGGCGGTGCTCAAACTTCCTCCGTAGGAGCACTTGCATGGCTGCTAAGGTCATGTATGTTTGGTACCACTCATGACCGAGCCCATGTTCTTTTGCATTGCCACACCCATTTTGCAGCTGCATGGGGTGTCACTCTTCTCCTGTCACTACCTCTGGCTGCAGATGAGCCGTCACTCCTCTCCTGTGACTACCTCTGGCTGCAGCTGTGCTGTCACTCCTGTCCTGTTACTACCTCTGGCTGCAGCTGTGCCGTCACTCTTCTCCTGTCACTACCTCCGGCTGCAGCTGTGCTGTCACTTCTCTCCTGTCACTACCTCTAGCTGCAGCTGTGCCATCACTCTTCTGCTGTCACTTCCTCTGGCTGTGAGAGAGCTGTCACTACATCTGACTGCAGGTGTGCTGTCACTCCTCTCCTGTCAGTACATCTGGCTGCAGGTGTGCCGTCACTCTTCTCCTATCACTTCCTCTGGCTGCAGCTGTGCCATCACTCTTTTCCTGTCACTACCACTGGCTGCAAGTGAGCCGTCACTCCTCTCCTGTCACTACCTCTGGCTGCAGCTGTGCTGTCACTCCTCTCCTGTCACTACCTCTGGCAGCAGCAGTGCCGTCACTCCTCTCCTGTCACTAACTCTGGCTGCAGGTGTGCTGTCACTCCTCTCCTGTCACTACCTCTGGCTGCAGCTGTGCAGTCACTCCTGTCCTGTCATTACCTTTGGCAGCAGGTGTGCTGTCACTCCTCTCCTGTCTACCTCTGGCTGCAGGTGAGCCGTCACTCCTCTCCTGTCATTACCTCTGGCTGCAGGTGTACTGTCACTCCTCTCCTGTCTACCTCTGGCTGCAGCTGTGCTGTCACTCCTCTCCTGTCACTACCTCTGGCTGCAGGTGTGCTGTCTCTCCTCTCCTGTCACTACCTCTGGCTGCAGCTGTGCTGTCACTCCTCTCCTGTCACTACCTCTGGCTGCAGCTGTGCTGTCACTCCTCTCCTGTCACTACCTCTGGCTGCAGGTGTGCTCTCTCTCCTCTCCTGTTGCTACCTCTAGCTGCAGCTGTGCTGTCACTCCTCTCCTGTCTACCTCTGGCTGCAGGTGTGCTGTCACTCCTCTCCTGTCACTACCTCTGGCTGCAGGTGTGCTATCACTCCTCTCCTGTCACTACCTCTGGCTGCAGGTGTGCTGTCACTCCTCTCCTGTCACTACCTCTGGCTGCAGGTGAGCCGTCACTCCTCTCCTGTCACTACCTCTGACTGCAGCTGTGCTGTCACTCCTGTCCTGTCATTACCTCTGGCTGCAGGTGAGCCGTCACTCCTCTCCTGTGACTACATCTGGCTGCAGTTGTGCTGTCACTGCTCTCCTGTCACTACTTCTGGCTGCAGCTGTGCCGTCACTCCACTCCTGTCACTAACTCTGGCTGCAGCTGTGTCGTCACTCCTCTCCTGTCACTACATCTGGCTGCAGTTGTGCCATCACTCCTCTCCTGTCACTACCTCTGCCTGCAGCTGTGCTGTAACTCCTCTCCTGTCACGATCTCTGGCTGCAGCCGTGCTGTCACTCCTCTCCTGTCACTACCTCTGGCTGCAGGTGTGCTGTCACTCCTCTCCTGTCACTACCTCTGGCTGCAGCTGTGCAGTCACTCCTTTCCTCTCACTACCTCTGGCTGCAGCTGTGCCATCACTCCTCTCCTGTCACTACCTCTGGCTGCAGCTGTGCTGTCACTCTTCTCCTGTGACTACCTCTGGCTGCAGCTGTGCCATCACTCCTCTCCTGTCACTACCTCTGGCTGCAGCTGTGCCATCACTCTTCTCCTGTGACTACCTCTGGCTGCAGCTGTGCAGTCACTCCTCTCCTGTCACTACCTCTGGCTGCGGCTGTGCCATCACTCCTCTCCTGTCACTACCTCTGGCTGCAGCTGTGCCGTCACTCTTCTCCTGTGACTACCTCTGGCTGCAGCTGTGCCGTCACTCCTCTCCTGTCACTACATCTGGCTGCAGGTGTGCCGTCACTCCTCTTCTGTCACTACCTCTGGTTGCAGCTGTGCAGTCACTCCTCTCCTGTCATTACCTCTGGCTGCAGGTGTGCTGTCACTCCTCTCCTCTCACTACCTCTGGCTGCAGCTGTGCCGTCACTCCTCTTCTGTCACTACCTCTGGCTGCAGGTGTGCCTTCACTCTTCTCCTGTGACTACCTCTGGCTGAAGGTGTGCCGTCACTCCTCTCCTGTCACTACCTCTGGCTGCAGCTGTGCCGTCACTCCTCTCCTGTCACTACCTCTGGCTGCAGCTGTGGTTTGGCACAGTGGGAAACATAGGGGCACAAGAGGTGGTAGAGTGGGAAACATAGGGGCACAAGAGGTGACCAGGGGGAAACATAAGGGTACAAGAGGTGACTGATATGAGATATGATGTTAATTATTTGTTATTTTGGGGACATTTGCTCTAATGCTGGGAATACACAGTTCGTTTCTGCCGTGCGTTTCTGTTCTCAAACGTTTTTGCCACTCGATTCTGCAGTAGATTCTCTTATCTTCCGCTCGTTTTTCGTACTTTTTTCCAGTCACTTCTAACAGAAAACGAGCAGCCACGTCATCGAAAGGGAGATTGGACGTGTCGGAAATTATCTATTGAACCTTCTAATCAGCTAAAAAATGAACCGTGTATTCTCAGCATAAGAGGTAGATACTTCACAGGCATAATACATCAGAACCAAAGGCCTCATGCCAAACGTAGTACACAGAGGACCAATTCTCTGTGCCATACAATAGAACAAAAACAGCCTAATCCAATTTGGGAATGTAAATAGAGACAAGCCAAAGACCTAATACACAAATAGTGGCACAATAGGCAACAAAATTGAATCACATCAGCCTAATCTAAGTGTTTGGGGGTGTCTGTATTTATATGTCCATATAGGATTAGGCTGAATTTGTTCTATTGTGTTGCCTAGACAATTGGTCTGGGAGTGTATGAAAAGGTAGGCAATAACTATACTAAAGCTGGCCATACACTGGCCCGATTTGCCACCATTTCGACAGTAGATTTGATCACTGGGATCGAATCTGCTGCCAATCGTTCGCGCTACACGCCGAATTTCGATCCATTTTGTCCGATCCCGTTGATTGTTCCGTGCGGAAAATTACAGTCGATTGCCCGCGGGTAGGGAGCGCGTCGCTAGCGGCGTTTGAGTGCCCGACGACCGACGCAATAGAGCGGCAATACATTCCCTGCTCCGCCGGCGCGACTACCCCCGGTCACCGCTGCTCCGTGTCCGCGCTGGTCTCCTGCATGCTTCAGTTCCTCCTGCCCGGCAGGAAGTTCAAACAGTAGAGGGCGCTCTACTGTTTAAACTTCCTGCCGGGCAGGAAGAAGTAAAGCATGCTGGACCTGGAGACCAGAGCGGAGAAGACAGCGGAGACCTGGGGACTGGAGTCGTGCCGGCGGAGCAGGTAATGTATGCGGGCATGCGGGCGGGGCGAGCGGCGGCGGCAGCACCACGACCACCACAGATTGAAGTCTATTGCGGTTCGCGAACTTTTCCGCGAACCGAACCTTCCGCGGAAGTTCGCGAACCTAAAATCGGAGGTTCGGCCCATCACTAGTGGCTGCCGGCGAGGGCAGGCGCATCTGATGGAGTCTGCGTGGGCACAATACAGCTGCAGGGGGCTGCTGGAAGCCCCAGGTGAGTAAAACTCATTTTTTACAGAGACTTAAGTGTCCCTTGTTGCTATGTGTCCGTCGGGGATCAGTTCCCCGACATTGCTGGCTGGCCTTTACAGACACTTGTCGTTTATGTAGCCGACGTGTTCTCTAGCTCTGTGTGTGACTACAGAGCAGTGTGTGCGTGACGTCACACAGCAGGGGAGCAGCGCAGAGAATGCCATCGGCTGATGTGGGGGTGAGTTGATCCACTGGGCGGATTGCTGGTGGGTTGGGAGCCACTATACACATGCCTATCGGCTGAGGCAGTCCTTATCGGCCACCTCAGTCAGGCATGTGTACAAGTCTAAGTGGGCATCATCCTTCCTCCTAGAGTTGAGCCGAAATTTTCGTAATTTCGCATTACTATAATTACGCATGCGAAATTTGCGATTACGATGCGAAATTACGGTAGCGTAATTGCCATTAAAATCGTAATTGAAAATACCGTAAGCGTAATTTTCAACGCGTAATTTCGCGTTTCGTTCATGCCGTAATTTCGCATTAACCACTTGAGGACCTAGGGCTTTCTACCCCTTAAGGACCGGCCACTTTTTTTCCATTCAGACCACTGCAGCTTTCACGGTTTATTGCTCGCTCATACAACCTACCACCTAAATGAATTTTGGCTCCTTTTCTTGTCACTAATAAAGCTTTCTTTTGGTGCTATTTGATTGCTCCTGCGATTTTTACTTTTTATTATATTCAGCAAAAAAGACATGAATTTTGGCAAAAAAATGATTTTTTTAACTTTCTGTGCTGACAGTTTTCAAATAAAGTAAAATTTCTGTATACATGCAGCGCGAAAAATGTGGACAAACATGTTTTTGATAAAAAAAAAACCATTCAGTGTATATTTATTGGTTTGGGTAAAAGTTATAGCGTTTACAAACTATGGTGCAAAAAGTGAATTTTCCCATTTTCAAGCATCTCTGACTTTTCTGACCCCCTGTCATGTTTCATGAGGGGCTAGAATTCCAGGATAGTATAAATACCCCCCAAATGACCCCATTTTGGAAAGAAGACATCCCAAAGTATTCACTGAGAGGCATAGTGAGTTCATAGAAGATATTATTTTTTGTCACAAGTAAGCGGAAAATGACACTTTGTGAGAAAAAAAAAAAAAAAAAAAGTTTCCATTTCTTCTAACTTGCGACAAAAAAAAATGAAATCTGCCACGGACTCACCATGCCCCTCTCTGAATACCTTGAAGGGTCTACTTTCCAAAATGGGATCATTTGTGGGGTGTGTTTACTGTCCTGACATTTTGGGGGGTGCTAAATTGTAAGCACCCCTGTAAAGCCTAAAGGTGCTCATTGGACTTTGGACCCCTTAGCGCAGTTAGGCTGCAAAAAAGTGCCACACATGTGGCATTGCCGTACTCAGGAGAAGTAGTATAATGTGTTTTGGGGTGTATTTTTACACATACCCATGCTGGGTGGGAGAAATATCTCTGTAAATGACAATTTGTTAATTTTTTTTACACACAATTGTCCATTTACAGAGATATTTCTCCCACTCAGCATGGGTATGTGTAAAAATACACCACAAAACACATTATACTACTTCTCCTGAGTACGGCGATACCACATGTGTGGCCCTTTTTTGCACCCTAACTGCGCTAAAGGGCCCAAAGTCCAATGAGTACCTTTAGGATTTCACAGGTCATTTTGAGAAATTTCGTTTCAAGACTACTCCTCACGGTTTAGGGCCCCTAAAATGCCAGGGCAGTATAGGAACCCCACAAATGACCCCATTTTAGAAAGAAGACACCCCAAGGTATTCCGTTAGGAGTATGGCGAGTTCATAGAAGATTTTATTTTTTGTCACAAGTTAGCGGAAAATGACACTTTGTGAAAAAACACAATTAAAATCAATTTCCGCTAACTTTTGACAAAAAATAAAATCTTCTATGAACTCACCATACTCCTAACGGAATACCTTGGGGTGTCTTCTTTCTAAAATGGGGTCATTTGTGGGGTTCCTATACTGCCCTGGCATTTTAGGGGCCCTAAACCGTGAGGAGTAGTCTTGAAACCAAATGTCGCAAAATGACCTGTGAAATCCTAAAGGTACTCATTGGACTTTGGGCCCTTTAGCGCAGTTAGGGTGCAAAAAAGTGCCACACATGTGGTATCGCCATACTCGGGAGAAGTAGTACAATGTGTTTTGGGGTGTATTTTTACACATACCCATGCTGGGTGGGAGAAATACCTCTGTAAATGGACAATTGTGTGTAAAAAAATCAAAAGATTGTCATTTACAGAGGTATTTCTCCCACCCAGCATGGGTATGTGTAAAAATACACCCCAAAACACATTGTACTACTTCTCCCGAGTACGGCGATACCACATGTGTGGCACTTTTTTGCACCCTAACTGCACTAAGGGGCCCAAAGTCCAATGAGTACCTTTAGGATTTCACAGGTCATTTTTGTTTCAAGACTACTCCTCACGGTTTAGGGCCCCTAAAATGCCAGGGCAGTATAGGAACCCCACTAATGACCCCATTTTAGAAAGAAGACACCCCAAGGTATTCCGTTAGGAGTATGGTGAGTTCATAGAAGTTTTTATTTTTTTGTCACAAGTTAGCGGAAATTGATTTTAATAGTTTTTTTTCACAAAGTGTCATTTTCCGCTAACTTGTGACAAAAAATAAAATCTTCTATGAACTCACCATACTCCGTACGGAATACCTTTGGGTGTCTTCTTTCTAGAATGGGGTCATTTGTGGGGTTCCTATACTGCCCTGGCATTTTAGGGGCCCTAAACCGTGAGGAGTAGTCTTGAAACCAAATGTCGCAAAATGACCTGTGAAATCCTAAAGGTACTCATTGGACTTTGGGCCCCTTAGCGTACTTAGGGTGTAAAAAAGTGCCACACATGTGGTACCGCTGTACTCAGGAGAAGTAGTATAATGCGTTTTGGGGTGTATTTTTACACATACCCATGCTAAGTGGGAGAAATATCTCTGTAAATGACAATTGTTTGATTTTTTTACACACAATTGTCCATTTACATAGAAATTTCTCCCACCCAGCATGGGTATGTGTAAAAATACACCCCAAAACACATTATACTACTTTTCCTGAGTACGGCGGTACCACATGTGTGACACTTTTTTGCAGCCTAGGTGCGCTAAGGGGCCCAACGTCCTATTCACAGGTCATTTTGAAGCATTTGTTTTCTAGACTACTCCTCGCGGTTTAGGGCCCCTAAAATGCCAGGGCAGTATAGGAACCCCACAAGTGACCCCATTTTAGAAAGAAGACACCCCAAGGTATTCCGTTAGGTGTATGGCGAGTTCATAGAAGATTTTATTTTTTGTCACAAGTTAGTGAAAAATGACACTTTGTGAAAAAAAACCAATAAAAATTAATTTCCGCTAACTTTTGACAAAAAATAAAATCTTCTATGAACTCGTCATACACCTAACATAATACCTTGGGGTGTCTTTTTTTTCTAAAATGGGGTCACTTGTGGGGTTCCTATACCGCCCTGGCATTTTACAGGCCCAAAACCGTGAGTAGTCTGGAAACCAAATGTCTCAAAATGACTGTTCAGGGGTATAAGCATCTGCAAATTTTGATGACAGGTGGTCTATGAGGGGGCGAATTTTGTGGAACCGGTCATAAGCAGGGTGGCCTTTTAGATGACAGGTTGTATTGGGCCTGATCTGATGGATAGGAGTGCTAGGGGGGTGACAGGAGGTGATTGATGGGTGTCTCAGGGGGTGGTTAGAGGGGAAAATAGATGCAATCCATGCACTGGGGAGGTGATCGGAAGGGGGTCTGAGGGTTTGGCCGAGTGATCAGGAGCCCACACGGGGCAAATTGGGGCCTGATCTGATGGGTAGGTGTGCTAGGGGGTGACAGGAGGTGATTGATGGGTGTCTCAAGGTGTGATTAGAGGGGGGAATAGATGCAAGCAATGCACTGGCGAGGTGATCAGGGCTGGGGTCTGAGGGCATTCTGAGGGTGTGGGCGGGTGATTGAGTGCCCTAGGGGCAGATAGGGGTCTAATCTGATAGGTAGCAGTGACAGGGGGTGATTGATGGGTAATTAGTGGGTGTTTAGGGTAGAGAATAGATGGAAACACTGCGCTTGGGTGGTGATCTGATGTCGGATCTGCGGGCGATCTATTGGTGTGGGTGGGTGATCAGTTTGCCCGCAAGGGGCAGGTTAGGGGCTGATTGATGGGTGGCAGTGACAGCGGGTGATTGATGGGTGGCAGTGACAGGGGGTGATTGATGGGTGGCAGTGACAGGGGGTGATTGATGGGTGATTGATAGGTGATTGACAGGTAATCAGTGGGTTATTACAGGGGAGAACAGATGTAAATATTGCACTGGCGAATTGATAAGGGGGGGTCTGAGGGCAATCTGAGCGTGTAGGCGGGCGATTGGGTGCCCGCAAGGGGCAGATTAGGGTCTGATCTGATAGGTAACAGTGACAGGTGGTGATAGGGAGTGATTGATAGGTGATTGATGGGTAATTAGTGGGTGTTTAGAGGAGAGAATAGATGGAAACACTGCGCTTGGGTGGTGATCTGATGTCGGATCTGCGGGCGATCTATTGGTGTGGGTGGGTGATCAGATTGCCCGCAAGGGGCAGGTTAGGGCCTGATTGATGGGTGGCAGTGACAGGGGGTGACATGGGGTGATTGATGGGTGATAGGTGATTGGCAGGTGATTGACAGGTGATCAGTGGGTTATTACAGGGAAGGACAGATGTAATTAATGCACTGGCGAATTGATAAGGGGGGGGGGGGGGGGTCTGAGGGCAATCTGAGCGTGTGGGCGGGTGATTGGGTGCCCGCAAGGGGCAGATTAGGGTCTGATCTGATAGGTAACAGTGACAGGTGGTGATAGGGGGTGATTGATGGGTGATTGATGGGTAATTAGTGGGTGTTTAGAGAAGATAACAGATGTAAACGATACATTTGGGAGGTAATCTGACGGCGGGTTTGCGGGCGATCTAATGGTGTGGGTGGGTGATCAGATTGCCCGCAAGGGGCAGGTTAGGGGCTGATTGATGGGTGGCAGTGACAGGGGGTGACAGGGGGTGATTGATGGGTGATAGGTGATTGGCAGGTGATTGACAGGTGATCAGTGGGTTATTACAGGGAAGAACAGATGTAATTAATGCACTGGTGAATTGATAAGGGGGGGGTCAGAGGGCAATCTGAGCGTGTGGGCGGGTGATTGGGTGCCCGCAAGGGGCAGATTAGGGTCTGATCTGATAGGTAAAAGTGACAGGTGGTGATAGGGGGTGATTGATGGGTGATTGATGGGTAATTAGTGGGTGTTTAGAGGAGAGAATAGATGTAAACAATGGATTTGGGAGGTGATCTGATGTCGGATCTGTGGGCGATCTATTGGTGTGGGGGGGTGATCAGATTGCCCGCAAGGGGCAGGTTAGGGGCTGATTGATGGGTGGCAGTGACAGGGGGTGATTGACGGGTGATTGATGGGTGATTGACGGGTGATTGACAGGTGATTGACAGGTGATCAGGGGGATAGATGCATACAGTAAACAGGGGGGGGTGGTCTGGGGGGGGGGGGTCTGGGGAGAATCTGAGGGGTGGGGGGTGATCAGGAGGGGGCAGTGAGCAGGGGGGGGGGATAAAAAAAAAATAGCGTTGACAGATAGTGATTGATGGGTGATTAGGGGGGTGATTGGGTGCAAACAGGGGTCTGGGGGGTGGGCAGGGGGGGGTCTGATGGGTGCTGTGGGCGATCTGGGGCAGGGGGGGGAGAAATCAGTGTGCTTGGGTGCAGACTAGGGTGGCTGCAGCCTGCCCTGGTGGTCCCTCGGACACTGGGACCACCAGGGCAGGAGGCAGCCTGTATAATACACTTTGTAAACATTACAAAGTGTATTATACACTTTGTATGCGGCGATCGCGGGGTTAACATCCCGCCGGCGCTTCCGTATAGCCGGCGGGATGTTGCGGCGAGCGAGCGGTGACAGGCGCCGGCGGAGGATCGCGTCACGGATGACGCGATCGCTCCGCCCATGCCCTTAAATGGACCGCCGCCTCTGTGGGTGAGGCCGTCCTGAAGGGCTCCACTTCCCCGCCGCCCCTGTGTAGTGGGCGGTCGGGAAGTGGTTAAACGCTACCGTAATTTCGCGTTAAACCGTAACGCTCCGTATAATGTAAAAAAGCCGCCGACTTTAAGGGTTAATAGCAAAGCCCCCTTAAATGCCAAGAGCCTCAAATTTGGAGAATATATTAAGGAGATCAGAAGGAAAAAGAGGAAAATTTTTTTTTTCAAAAAGACCTTATAGTTTTTGAGAAAATCAATGTTAAAGTTTCAAAGGAAAAATGTAAACATTTAAAAACCCGCCGACTTTAACGGTTAATAGCAAAGCCTGCTTAAAGTTTAGGAACACCAAATTCCCAGGGTATATTAAGGGGATCAGTGGGAATAAGAGGAAAAATTTTTTTTTCAAAAAGACCTTATAATTTTTGAGAAAATCGATTTTTAAGTTTCAAGGGTGAAAATGTCTTTTAAATGCGGAAAATGTCAGTTTTTTTTGCACAGGTAACAATAGTGTATTATTTTCATAGATTCCCCCAAGTGGGAAGAGTTTTACTTACTTCGTTCTGAGTGTGGGAAATATAAAAAAAAACGACGTGGGGTCCCCCCTCCCAGACCTCTTTAACCCCTTGTCCCCCATACAGGCTGGGATAGCCAGAATGCGGAGCACCGGCCGCGTGGGGCTCCGCACCCTGACTATACCAGCCCGCATGGTCCATGGATTGGGGGGTCTCGGAAGGGGAGGGGCAGCCAAGCTTTCCCCTCCCCCTCCGAGCCCTTGTCCAATCCAAGGACAAGGGGCTCTTCTCCACCTCCGATGGGCGGTGGAGGTGGAGGCCGCGATTTCCTGGGGGGGGTTCATGGTGGAATCTGGGAGTCCCCTTTAAAAAGGGGTCCCCCAGATGCCCACCCCCCCTCCCAGGAGAAATGAGTATAGAGGTACTTGTACCCCTTACCCATTTCCTTTAAGAGTTAAAAGTAAATAAACACACAAACACTTAGAAAAAGTATTTTAATTGAACAAAAAACATAACCACGAAAAAAGTCCTTTAATATTCTTAATTAACCATTAATACTTACCTGTCCCTTTAAATAAATGATCCCTCGAAATAGCCTCGGAAATGTTCTATCAGTAACTTACAGTGTAACAAAGTTATTACAATGTAACAACTTTGTTACATTGTAACTACGCCGCACCCGACGTCACTCGCCGCTCAGCCGCCGCATACGCATCTGCGCTGCACAGACCCGACAGAGCTCTGAGCTATATAGCTCAGAGCTCTCTAAGCATCTTTGAATTTGGGCTCCAAGGAGCCCCATTGGTCCTTAGCAGACCAATGGGGTTCCTTCAAATTGTTACATTGTAAGTTACTGATAGAACATTTCCGAGGCTATTTCGAGGGATCATTTATTTAAAGGGACAGGTAAGTATTAATGGTTAATTAAGAATATTAAAGTGAACCTAAAGTCACCCGAAAAAAATGAGATTAACTCACCTGGGGCTTCCCTCAGCCCCCTGCAGACGATCGGTGCCCTCGCAGCTCCGCTCCGATGTCCCAGGACCCGCCGGCGAGCACTTCCGGTTTGGCCGTCACCGGCCGACAGGCATGGGAACGCGAGTGATTGTTCGCGTTCCCAGCCTGTATATCGCCCCCTATGCTGCTATTGCGGCCTCCTATCTCTGGCTGCAGCCGTGCTGTCACTCCTCTCCTGTCACTACCTCTGGCTGCAGGTGTGCTGTCACTCCTCTCCTGTCACTACCTCTGGCTGCAGCTGTGCCGTCACTCTTCTCCTGTGACTACCTCTGGCTGCAGCTGTGCCGTCACTCCTCTCCTGTCACTACATCTGGCTGCAGGTGTGCCGTCACTCCTCTTCTGTCACTACCTCTGGTTGCAGCTGTGCAGTCACTCCTCTCCTGTGATTACCTCTGGCTGCAGGTGTGCCTTCACTCTTCTCCTATCACTTCCTCTGGCTGCAGCTGTGCCATCACTCCTCTCCTGTCACTACCACTGGCTGCAAGTGAGCCGTCACTCCTCTCCTGTCACTACCTCTGGCTGCAGCTGTGCTGTCACTCCTCTCCTGTCACTACCTCTGGCAGCAGCAGTGCCGTCACTCCTCTCCTGTCACTAACTCTGGCTGCAGGTGTGCTGTCACTCCTCTCCTGTCACTACCTCTGGCTGCAGCTGTGCAGTCACTCCTGTCCTGTCATTACCTCTGGCTGCAGGTGTGCTGTCACTCCTTTCCTGTCTACCTCTGGCTGCAGGTGTGCTGTCACTCCTCTCCTGTCACTACCTCTGGCTGCAGCTGTGCTGTCACTCCTCTCCTGTCACTACCTCTGGCAGCAGCAGTGCCGTCACTCCTCTCCTGTCACTAACTCTGGCTGCAGGTGTGCTGTCACTTCTCTCCTGTCACTACCTCTGGCTGCTGCTGTGCAGTCACTCCTGTCCTGTCATTACCTCTGGCTGTAGCTGTGCTGTCACTCCTTTCCTGTCTACCTCTGGCTGCAGGTGAGCCGTCACTTCTCTCCTCTCCTGTCATTACCTCTGGCTGCAGGTGTGCTATCACTCCTCTCCTGTCTACCTCTGGCTGCAGCTGTGCTGTCACTCCTCTCCTGTCACGACCTCTGGCTGCAGGTGTGCTGTCTCTCCTCTCCTGTCACTACCTCTGGCTGCAGCTGTGCTGTCACTCCTCTCCTGTCACTACCTCTGGCTGCAGCTGTGCCATCACTCCTCTCCTGTCACTACCTCTGGCTGCAGGTGTGCTGTCTCTCCTCTACTGTCACTACCTCTGGCTGCAGGTGTGCTGTCACTCCTCTCCTGTCACTACCTCTGGCTGCAGCTGTGCTGTCACTCCTCTCCAGTCACTAACTCTGGCTGCAGGTGTGCTATCACTCCTCTCCTGTCACTACCTCTGGCTGCAGCTGTGCTGTCACTCCTCTCCTGTCACTAACTCTGGCTGCAGGTGTGCTATCACTCCTCTCCTGTCACTACCTCTGGCTGCAGCTGTGCTGTCACTCCTCTCCTGTCACTAACTCTGACTGCAGGTGTGCTATCACTCCTCCTGTCACTACCTCTGGCTGCAGCTGTGCTGTCACTCCTCTCCTGTCACTACCTCTGGCTGCAGCTGTGCTGTCACTCCTCTCCTGTCACTAACTCTGGCTGCAGGTGTGCTATCACTCCTCTCCTGTCACTACCTCTGGCTGCAGCTGTGCTGTCACTCCTCTCCTGTCACTACCTCTGGCTGCAGCTGTGCTGTCACTCCTCTCCTGTCATTACCTCTGGCTGCAGGTGAGCCGTCACTCCTCTCCTGTCACTACCTCTGGCTGCAGGTGTGCTATCACTCCTCTCCTGTCACTACCTCTGGCTGCAGGTGTGCTATCACTCCTCTCCTGTCACTACCTCTGGCTGCAGGTGAGCCGTCACTCCTCTCCTGTCACTACCTCTGGCTGCAGGTGTGCTGTCACTCCTCTCCTGTCACTACCTCTGGCAGCAGGTGTGCTATCACTCCTCTCCTGTCACTACCTCTGGCTGCAGCTGTGCTGTCACTCCTCTCCTGTCACTACCTCTGGCAGCAGGTGAGCCGTCACTCCTCTCCTGTCACTACCTCTGGCTGCAGCTGTGCCGTCACTCCTCTCCTGTCACTACCTCTGGCTGCAGCTGTGCTGTCACTCCTGTCCTGTCATTACCTCTGGCTGCAGCTGTGCTGTCACTCCTGTCCTGTCATTACCTCTGGCTGCAGATGAGCCGTCACTCCTCTCCTGTGACTACATCTGGCTGCAGTTGTGCTGTCACTGCTCTCCTGTCACTACTTCTGGCTGCAGCCACTCCTCTCCTGTCACTCCTCTCCTGTCACTAACTCTGGCTGCAGCTGTGCCGTCACTCCACTCCTGTCACTAACTCTGGCTGCAGGTGTGCTGTCACTCCTCTCCTGTCATTACCTCTGGCTGCAGCTGTGCAGTCACTCCTGTCTTGTCATTACCTCTGGCTGCAGGTGTGCTGTCACTTCTCTCCTGTCTACCTCTGGCTGCAGGTGAGCCGTCACTCCTCTCCTGTCATTACCTCTGGCTGCAGGTGTACTGTCACTCCTCTTCTGTCTACCTCTGGCTGCAGCTGTGCTGTCACTCCTCTCCTGTCACGACCTCTGGCTGCAGGTGTGCTGTCTCTCCTCTCCTGTCACTACCTCTGGCTGCAGCTGTGCTGTCACTCCTCTCCTGTCACTACCTCTGGCTGCAGCTGTGCTGTCACTCCTCTCCTGTCACGACCTCTGGCTGCAGGTGTGCTGTCTCTCCTCTCCTGTCACTACCTCTGGCTGCAGCTGTGCTGTCACTCCTCTCCTGTCTACCTCTGGCTGCAGGTGTGCTGTCACTCCTCTCCTGTCACTACCTCTGGCTGCAGGTGTGCTATCACTCCTCTCCTGTCACTACCTCTGGCTGCAGCTGTGCTGTCACTCCTCTCCTGTCACTACCTCTGGCTGCAGCTGTGCTGTCACTCCTCTCCTGTCATTACCTCTGGCTGCAGGTGAGCCGTCACTCCTCTCCTGTCACTACCTCTGGCTGCAGGTGTGCTATCACTCCTCTCCTGTCACTACGTCTGGCTGCAGGTGTGCTATCACTCCTCTCCTGTCACTACCTCTGGCTGCAGGTGAGCAGTCACTCCTCTCCTGTCACTACCTCTGGCTGCAGGTGTGCTGTCACTCCTCTCCTGTCACTACCTCTGGCTGCAGGTGTGCTATCACTCCTCTCCTGTCACTACCTCTGGCTGCAGCTGTGCTGTCACTCCTCTCCTGTCACTACCTCTGGCTGCAGGTGAGCCGTCACTCCTCTCCTGTCACTACCTCTGGCTGCAGCTGTGCCGTCACTCCTCTCCTGTCACTACCTCTGGCTGCAGCTGTGCTGTCACTCCTGTCCTGTCATTACCTCTGGCTGCAGCTGTGCTGTCACTCCTGTCCTGTCATTACCTCTGGCTGCAGGTGAGCCGTCACTCCTCTCCTGTGACTACATCTGGCTGCAGTTGTGCTGTCACTGCTCTCTTGTCACTACTTCTGGCTGCAGCCACTCCTCTCCTGTCACTCCTCTCCTGTCACTAACTCTGGCTGCAGCTGTGCCGTCACTCCACTCCTGTCTACCTCTGGCTGCAGGTGAGCCGTCACTCCTCTCCTGTCATTACCTCTGGCTGCAGCTGTGCAGTCACTCCTGTCTTGTCATTACCTCTGGCTGCAGGTGTGCTGTCACTCCTCTCCTGTCTACCTCTGGCTGCAGGTGAGCCGTCACTCCTCTCCTGTCATTACCTCTGGCTGCAGGTGTACTGTCACTCCTCTTCTGTCTACCTCTGGCTGCAGCTGTGCTGTCACTCCTCTCCTGTCACTAACTCTGGCTGCAGGTGTGCTATCACTCCTCTCCTGTCACTACCTCTGGCTGCAGCTGTGCTGTCACTCCTCTCCTGTCACTAACTCTGGCTGCAGGTGTGCTATCACTCTTCCTGTCACTACCTCTGGCTGCAGCTGTGCTGTCACTCCTCTCCTGTCACTACCTCTGGCTGCAGCTGTGCTGTCACTCCTCTCCTGTCACTACCTCTGGCTGCAGCTGTGCTGTCACTCCTCTCCTGTCATTACCTCTGGCTGCAGGTGAGCCGTCACTCCTCTCCTGTCACTACCTCTGGCTGCAGGTGTGCTATCACTCCTCTCCTGTCACTACCTCTGGCTGCAGGTGTGCTATCACTCCTCTCCTGTCACTACCTCTGGCTGCAGGTGAGCCGTCACTCCTCTCCTGTCACTACCTCTGGCTGCAGGTGTGCTGTCACTCCTCTCCTGTCACTACCTCTGGCAGCAGGTGTGCTATCACTCCTCTCCTGTCACTACCTCTGGCTGCAGCTGTGCTGTCACTCCTCTCCTGTCACTACCTCTGGCAGCAGGTGAGCCGTCACTCCTCTCCTGTCACTACCTCTGGCTGCAGCTGTGCCGTCACTCCTCTCCTGTCACTACCTCTGGCTGCAGCTGTGCTGTCACTCCTGTCCTGTCATTACCTCTGGCTGCAGCTGTGCTGTCACTCCTGTCCTGTCATTACCTCTGGCTGCAGGTGAGCCGTCACTCCTCTCCTGTGACTACATCTGGCTGCAGTTGTGCTGTCACTGCTCTCCTGTCACTACTTCTGGCTGCAGCCACTCCTCTCCTGTCACTCCTCTCCTGTCACTAACTCTGGCTGCAGCTGTGCCGTCACTCCACTCCTGTCACTAACTCTGGCTGCAGGTGTGCTATCACTCCTCTCCTGTCACTACCTCTGGCTGCAGGTGTGCTGTCACTCCTCTCCTGTCACTACCTCTGGCTGCAGCTGTGCTGTCACTCCTCTCCTGTCACTACCTCTGGCTGCAGCTGTGCTGTCACTCCTCTCCTGTCATTACCTCTGGCTGCAGGTGAGCCGTCACTCCTCTCCTGTCACTACCTCTGGCTGCAGGTGTGCTATCATTCCTCTCCTGTCACTACCTCTGGCTGCAGGTGTGCTATCACTCCTCTCCTGTCACTACCTCTGGCTGCAGGTGAGCCGTCACTCCTCTCCTGTCACTACCTCTGGCTGCAGGTGTGCTGTCACTCCTCTCCTGTCACTACCTCTGGCAGCAGGTGTGCTATCACTCCTCCTGTCACTACCTCTGGCTGCAGCTGTGCTGTCACTCCTCTCCTGTCACTACCTCTGGCTGCAGCTGTGCTGTCACTCCTCTCCTGTCACTACCTCTGGCTGCAGCTGTGCTGTCACTCCTCTCCTGTCATTACCTCTGGCTGCAGGTGAGCCGTCACTCCTCTCCTGTCACTACCTCTGGCTGCAGGTGTGCTATCACTCCTCTCCTGTCACTACCTCTGGCTGCAGGTGAGCCGTCACTCCTCTCCTGTCACTACCTCTGGCTGCAGGTGTGCTGTCACTCCTCTCCTGTCACTACCTCTGGCAGCAGGTGTGCTATCACTCCTCTCCTGTCACTACCTCTGGCTGCAGCGTGCTGTCACTCCTCTCCTGTCACTACCTCTGGCAGCAGGTGAGCCGTCACTCCTCTCCTGTCACTACCTCTGGCTGCAGCTGTGCCGTCACTCCTCTCCTGTCACTACCTCTGGCAGCAGGTGAGCCGTCACTCCTCTCCTGTCACTACCTCTGGCTGCAGCTGTGCCGTCACTCCTCTCCTGTCACTACCTCTGGCTGCAGCTGTGCTGTCACTCCTGTCCTGTCATTACCTCTGGCTGCAGCTGTGCTGTCACTCCTGTCCTGTCATTACCTCTGGCTGCAGGTGAGCCGTCACTCCTCTCCTGTGACTACATCTGGCTGCAGTTGTGCTGTCACTGCTCTCCTGTCACTACTTCTGGCTGCAGCCACTCCTCTCCTGTCACTCCTCTCCTGTCACTAACTCTGGCTGCAGCTGTGCCGTCACTCCTCTCCTGTCACTAACTCTGGCTGCAGGTGTGCTGTCACTCCTCTCCTGTCATTACCTCTGGCTGCAGCTGTGCAGTCACTCCTGTCTTGTCATTACCTCTGGCTGCAGGTGTGCTGTCACTCCTCTCCTGTCTACCTCTGGCTGCAGGTGAGCCGTCACTCCTCTCCTGTCATTACCTCTGGCTGCAGGTGTACTGTCACTCCTCTTCTGTCTACCTCTGGCTGCAGCTGTGCTGTCACTCCTCTCCTGTCACGACCTCTGGCTGCAGGTGTGCTGTCTCTCCTCTCCTGTCACTACCTCTGGCTGCAGCTGTGCTGTCACTCCTCTCCTGTCACTACCTCTGGCTGCAGCTGTGCTGTCACTCCTCTCCTGTCACGACCTCTGGCTGCAGGTGTGCTGTCTCTCCTCTCCTGTCACTACCTCTGGCTGCAGCTGTGCTGTCACTCCTCTCCTGTCTACCTCTGGCTGCAGGTGTGCTGTCACTCCTCTCCTGTCACTACCTCTGGCTGCAGGTGTGCTATCACTCCTCTCCTGTCACTACCTCTGGCTGCAGCTGTGCTGTCTCCTGTCTACCTCTGGCTGCAGGTGAGCCGTCACTCCTCTCCTGTCATTACCTCTGGCTGCAGGTGTACTGTCACTCCTCTTCTGTCTACCTCTGGCTGCAGCTGTGCTGTCACTCCTCTCCTGTCACTAACTCTGGCTGCAGGTGTGCTATCACTCCTCTCCTGTCACTACCTCTGGCTGCAGCTGTGCTGTCACTCCTCTCCTGTCACTAACTCTGGCTGCAGGTGTGCTATCACTCCTCTCCTGTCACTACCTCTGGCTGCAGCTGTGCTGTCACTCCTCTCCTGTCACTAACTCTGACTGCAGGTGTGCTATCACTCCTCCTGTCACTACCTCTGGCTGCAGCTGTGCTGTCACTCCTCTCCTGTCACTACCTCTGGCTGCAGCTGTGCTGTCACTCCTCTCCTGTCACGACCTCTGGCTGCAGGTGTGCTGTCTCTCCTCTCCTGTCACTACCTCTGGCTGCAGCTGTGCTGTCACTCCTCTCCTGTCACTACCTCTGGCTGCAGGTGTGTTGTCTCTCCTCTCCTGTCACTACCTCTGGCTGCAGCTGTGCTGTCACTCCTCTCCTGTCTACCTCTGGCTGCAGGTGTGCTGTCACTCCTCTCCTTTCACTACCTCTGGCTGCAGGTGTGCTATCACTCCTCTCCTGTCACTACCTCTGGCTGCAGCTGTGCTGTCACTCCTCTCCTGTCACTACCTCTGGCTGCAGGTGAGCCGTCACTCCTCTCCTGTCACTACCTCTGGCTGCAGCTGTGCCGTCACTCCTCTCCTGTCACTAAATCGGTCTGCAGGTGTGCCGTCACTCCTCTTCTGTCACTACCTCTGGCTGCAGCTGTGCAGTCACTCCTCTCCTGTCACTACCTCTGGCTGCAGCTGTGCCATCACTCCTCTCCAGTCACTACCTCTGGCTGCAGCTGTGCCGTCACTCCTCTCCTGTCATTACCTCTGGCTGCAGGTGTGCTGTCACTCCTCTCCTCTCACTACCTCTGGCTGCAGGTGTGATGTCACTCCTTTCCTCTCACTACCTCTGGCTGCAGCTGTGCCTTCACTCTTCTCCTGTGACTAACTCTGGCTGCAGGTGTGCTGTCACTCCTCTCCTCTCACTACCTCTGGCTGCAGCTGTGCCGTCACTCCTCTCCTGTCACTACTTCTGGCTGCAGCTGTGCTGTCACTCCTCTCCTGTCACTAACTCTGGCTGCAGCTGTGCCGTCACTCCACTCCTGTCACTACTTCTGGCTGCAGGTGTGCTGTCACTCCTCTCCTGTCACTACCTCTGCCTGCAGCTGTGCTGTAACTCCTCTCCTGTCACTATCTCTGGCTGCAGCCGTGCTGTCACTCCTCTCCTGTCACTACCTCTGGCTGCAGGTGTGCTGTCACTCCTCTCCTGTCACTACCTCTGGCTGCAGCTGTGATGTCACTCCTTTCCTCTCACTACCTCTGGCTGCAGCTGTGCCTTCACTCTTCTCCTGTGACTACCTCTGGCTGCAGGTGTGCTGTCATTCCTCTCCTCTCACTACCTCTGGCTGCAGCTGTGCCGTCACTCCTCTCCTGTCACTACTTCTGGCTGCAGCTGTGCTGTCACTCCTCTCCTGTCACTAACTCTGGCTGCAGCTGTGCCGTCACTCCACTCCTGTCACTACTTCTGGCTGCAGGTGTGCTGTCACTCCTCTCCTGTCACTACCTCTGCCTGCAGCTGTGCTGTAACTCCTCTCCTGTCACTATCTCTGGCTGCAGCCGTGCTGTCACTCCTCTCCTGTCACTACCTCTGGCTGCAGGTGTGCTGTCACTCCTCTCCTGTCACTACCTCTGGCTGCAGCTGTGCCGTCACTCCTCTCCTGTCACTACATCTGGCTGCAGGTGTGCCGTCACTCCTCTTCTGTCACTACCTCTGGTTGCAGCTGTGCAGTCACTCCTCTCCTGTGATTACCTCTGGCTGCAGGTGTGCCTTCACTCTTCTCCTGTGACTACCTCTGGCTGAAGGTGTGCTGTCACTCCTCTCCTCTCACTACCTCTGGCTGCAGCTGTGCCGTCACTCCTCTCCTGTCACTACCTCTGGCTGCAGCTGTGGTTTGGCACAGTGGGAAACATAGGGGCACAAGAGGTGGTAGAGTGGGAAACATAGGGGCACAAGAGGTGACCAGGGGGAAACATAAGGGTACAAGAGGTGACTGATATGAGATATGATGTTAATTATTTGTTATTTTGGGGACATTTGCTCTAATGCTGGGAATACACAGTTCGTTTCTGCCGTGCGTTTCTGTTCTCAAACGTTTTTGCCACTCGATTCTGCAGTAGATTCTCTTATCTTCCGCTCGTTTTTCGTACTTTTTTCCAGTCACTTCTAACAGAAAACGAGCAGCCACGTCATCGAAAGGGAGATTGGACGTGTCGGAAATTATCTATTGAACCATCTAATCAGCTAAAAAATGAACCGTGTATTCTCAGCATAAGAGGTAGATACTTCACAGGCATAATACATCAGAACCAAAGGCCTCATGCCAAACGTAGTACACAGAGGACCAATTCTCTGTGCCATACAATAGAACAAAAACAGCCTAATCCAATTTGGGAATGTAAATAGAGACAAGCCAAAGACCTAATACACAAATAGTGGCACAATAGGCAACAAAATTGAATCACATCAGCCTAATCTAAGTGTTTGGGGGTGTCTGTATTTATATGTCCATATAGGATTAGGCTGAATTTGTTCTATTGTGTTGCCTAGACAATTGGTCTGGGAGTGTATGAAAAGGTAGGCAATAACTATACTAAAGCTGGCCATACACTGGCCCGATTTGCCACCATTTCGACAGTAGATTTGATCACTGGAATCGAATCTGCTGCCAATCGTTCGCGCTACACGCCGAATTTCGATCCATTTTGTCCGATCCCGTTGATTGTTCCGTGCGGAAAATTACAGTCGATTGCCCGCGGGTAGGGAGCGCGTCGCTAGCGGCGTTCGAGTGCCCGACGACCGACGCAATAGAGCGGCAATACATTCCCTGCTCCGCCGGCGCGACTACCCCCGGTCACCGCTGCTCCGTGTCCGCGCTGGTCTCCTGCATGCTTCAGTTCCTCCTGCCCGGCAGGAAGTTTAAACAGTAGAGGGCGCTCTACTGTTTAAACTTCCTGCCGGGCAGGAAGAAGTAAAGCATGCTGGACCTGGAAACCAGAGCGGAGAAGACAGCGGAGACCTGGGGACTGGAGTCGTGCCGGCGGAGCAGGTAATGTATGCGGGCATGCGCGCGGGGTGAGCGGCGGCGGCAGCACCACCACCACCACAGATTGAAGTCTATTGCGGTTCGCGAACTTTTCCGCGAACCGAACCTTCCGCGGAAGTTCGCGAACCTAAAATCGGAGGTTCGGCCCATCACTAGTGGCTGCCGGCGAGGGCAGGCGCATCTGATGGAGTCTGCGTGGGCACAATACAGCTGCAGGGGGCTGCTGGAAGCCCCAGGTGAGTAAAACTCATTTTTTACAGAGACTTAAGTGTCCCTTGTTGCTCTGCCTAAAAGTGCACCTCTTGATTTATGTGTCCGTCGGGGATCAGTTTCCCGTGGGCGACATTGCTGGCTGGCCTTTACAGACACTTGTCGTTTATGTAGCCGACGCGTTCTCTAGCTCTGTGTGTGACTACAGAGCAGTGTGTGCGTGACGTCACACAGCAGGGGAGCAGCGCAGAGAATGCAATCGGCTGATGCCTCAGTCAGGCATGTGTACAAGTCTAAGTGGGCATCATCCTTCCTCCCCTTTCATAGGCACAGACTGCATTACTCAGCTAAGGCCTACACCTGTGTAGAGTATTGGGCCCTGCTCTGTGACTTGCAGGATCAAGTTTGATCCCAAGCTCAAATTCGATCTTTTTCTTAAAACGGACAGGCTGGGAAATATTGAGCAAAATACCCTCCATCGTTCCAGGTATATGTCCAATCCTGATAACAAAATTTGATATTTAACTGGAAAAAAAAAAAATCAGTGAAATTTGAAAAAAAATTGTGTATGTGTGCTTTTTTTTTATATATTTTTCTATATTCAATCAATGTCAGATCCGAATATTGATCAAATCTCTTGTTTGAGTAGGATCTGATGTGAAAATTGCATGAAGTGTACCAGGCCTTACATACATGTTTATCTCACAGTTATGTATGGACACACTTGCTATTCCCTTATAGCAAAGTACACGAACCCACAGGAGCGCTTTTGGCAGCGTTTTGGCAGCACTGCGATACGCTAGCAGTTTGCCAAAACGCTGGGCTAATATTAATGGATGGGGCAACTTCCACAGGAACGTTTGCGTTTCTCAGAAACGCAAACGCAGGACGTGCAGCATTTTGGGAGCGTTAGCACTTTAATGTAAAGTATTGAACCGCTAGCGGAAACGCTCAGCAAAACCTAAACTGAGCGGTTTTGCTAGCGTTTTGCGGTTCAGCACACTGTAACAAAATGAAAAATAATTCACAGGACCAATCAGGATAAAAACGCAAAACGCTGGGCAAAAAAATACAATGTTGCAAAACACGACCAAAAACGCGCATGAATACGCTTGCAAACGGCTCAGACAAAACGCTAGCGGTTGCGGTTTGCGGATTTCAGTGGGTTCCAGGCCTCAGAGGGTGCCTCCAGGCATGCAGCAGTGCTGGGCTTGCTAGAAAAGCAAGTGAAGTGTAGTTTAAAAAATGATGAACAGAGGAACCTTATACTATAGATATATTTGTAAACATTTTTAATACATATAGTTAAAAATCTAAAACATTCAATTTGTAAACATTAAAAAAAAACTATAATCAAGAAGGGCTCCCCACTACATCACCCCCACCCCAGATACACAGGAGCAGCATAGCTTTTGTTCTCTTTTTTTAATTAGAATGCTGTGTTGCCTCCCACTGAGTCAGTTTCCCGACTCCTGCTGCACCCAGTAGCTAAGCTACATGCATTAGCACTGCTGGGGTGCGTACGAGAGGAATCGCCACCGGGAGACTTGGGCGCAGGATACAGGTGGTATGGCTTATCCTGCTTTTGCACAAGTTCCCGGCGACGTTAAATACTATTCCCCCTCTAGGTTCACGTTAGGCCTGAGCGATTTTAGGAAAAAATTGAATTGAGCGATTTCTGTCCAAAATTGCGATTTCGATTTCCTTCAAATCAAGCTTTGTCTCCCCCCCCCCCGTCTCTTTGTGCCCCCTTTGCCTCTTTATGCCTCCTCTGGGTCTCTCTCTTGACTCCTTTGAGTCTCTGTGCCCGCTGTTTCTCTCTTGCCCCCTTTGTGTCTCTGTGCCCGCTCTGTTACTCTCTTGCCCTTTGTGTCTCTGTGCCCGCTGTTTCTCTCTTGCCCTTTGTGTCTCTGTGCCCGCTGTTTCTCTCTTGCCCCCTTTGTGTCTCTGTGCCCGCTCTGTTACTCTCTTGACCCCTTTGTGTCTCTGTGCCCACTCTGTTTCTCTCTGTGCCCACTCTGTCTATCTCCCAAGCTGCATCAGTACTGGACATAGCTTACAGCACAAGTCCAGCGATGCCCGTGTATCCACTTCGCCTCTTGCAGGCTCTACTGCATGGAATACTTCCTGTATGACACGCCAAGCACAAGAGACGGCAGACGCGATGGAGGATCTACAGTGTTGGACTTGTGCGGAAGGTATGTCAGGCCGCACGCGCCGGGACTTTGGGGAAATTTGAAGCCGCTTCTTCAAACTTCCCCCATGTGGAAATTATGTGATCGCGATGATCACCGCTTTAACGATTCCAAAATTGTGATCTTGGTGATCGTGATTTCGGTTTGAATTCGATTTATCTTTCAGGTCTAGTTCACGTTGATAGTGTGGGATGGCTTCCAGCAATTGCTGGAGGCCAAATTACAGTGTTTAAAAAGTAACTTCAGCTCTGTCTTCTGACGGCGCCGAAGTTACTCACTGTGCGCCACTATGGCCGTAATTCCTATTACGGCCCATGGTGGCGCCGGCTGTGCCCAAGTCTCCTGCGCTGGAATAGCCGTGTTCGTGCTGGGTGCACATGCTAGGGAGCCACATCAGGAAGTACAGAAGCCACACAGAATGGAGAACCCAGAGCTATATTGGGGAAGCGTCTATCTGCAGCTGCAGAGGAGAATTGCAGCGATTGGGTGAATACTTCTCTGCACACATCAGGCATGTAAGTGGCAGTTCCTGTCTTAGTCAGGACTGGGTCAGACTACAGTGTGACCCTCACTGATAAGAAATGACAATTATATAACACTTTCCTAGCAGAAAATGGCTTCTGAGAGCAGGAACGAGATAAAAGGGGTCAATCCACTCCTCCCATCGCTCCACCAGGGCGGCTCCCCTCCGTGAATCCCTCCACTGGCTTCCTATCCAGTCCAGAATCAGATTCAAGATATTGTGTCTGACCTACAAATCCATCCACAAAACCTGTCCAACCTACATTTCTGATCTTACTCAGAGATACACACCAAGCCGCTCACTCCGCTCCTCCAATGAACTTCGCCTGACCGTCCCCCGCATCACCCAGTCCCATGCACGCCTCCAAGACTTCTCAAGAGCCGCTCCGACACTATGGAACTCCCTACCTCCACCCATTAGGGCAGCCCCCTCCTTCAACACCTTCAAGAAGGCCCTCAAAACTCACCTTTTCACTCTTGCCTACCACCCCTCACAATTGCTCTAAACCCACAGCCGAACTCTGGTCCCCTACCTCTCGTGTCCCTACCTCTCCCTCTAGATTGTAAGCCTTTGGGCAGGGTCCTCACTCCTTTTGTGTCCTACCTGATCATGCACCTCTATTACTGTGCACCCATGCTATGCATTTGAGTGAACCTAACTTGCATAACTCCATGCTCCCATCCAGTGACTGACTAAGCATTACCTTGTACTCATACTGTGCTGTGTGATCTGGTTTTCTTGTATTCCTGTATTGTCATATTGCTGTTTGTCACCCCTAAATATTGTCTGTAACCTAAATTAATGTCCAGCGCTGCGTAATATGTTGGCGCTTTATAAATACAACAAATAAATAAATAAATAAATACTCAATAGATTTTAGCTCTGGCATACTTCAATGAATGTGTCATTGAGCAAAAATAATAAACCAGTAAAAACGTAAAAAGTCGATTTAAATATAAAATAAGCCTGTGGAATATGTTAAACTGTGGAATATGTTAAAAAGTCATTTTTAGGAGAAGGAGGAAAGATACAATTGTTTATTTCATTAGTTTAGAGGAGAGAAAGAGATTGAGTAGTAGACTACACAGGTAGTCAAGTATGATCTGTGTATGCTTATTTTGACTTTTGATTTTCAGTTCAGGTGCTCTTTAAAGCTGACTATAACTAAAGGTGGATGCACACTAGGGCTGCACAGCTCCGCCTACCGCTGCTGTCATTCCATCGCTATCCAGTGATTGGTAATGCTGCTGTATGTGCCTGCCGCTCGCTCGAGTGGATCCGCCCCCCGCTCATTAACACTAATACATATTCACTGCTTCTGGCCAATCCGCGCACTGCGGGGCCAGACAGAAGGTACTACAGACAGCGGGCCGGGAAGAGCGGGCACTATGAAAGCTGCTGCAGATAGTAGTGACGATCACCAGATCGTCTTAACATGAACCCCCCCCCCCCCATCCTAAAGTGCAAAAGCTTGTTTTGAAAAAAAAAAGTGTGAAAAAAAAAAATCGAAATTGCAATTTCTGAGAGAAAAATCACAATTTCAATTTTTCCCTAAAATCGTGCAGCCCTAAGGCCTCTTGCACACTACATTGCAAGTGATTCCGATTCAGAATCCGCTTTTTAATCAGTTTTTACATCCGATTCAGATTCCGATTTGCAGTGTGCAGGGAGCGAACTGCAAATCGGAATCTGAATCAGATGTAAAAACTGATTAAAAAGCGGAATCTGAATCGGAATTACTTGCAGTGTGCAAGAGGCCTTATGCACACACAGGCAAAAACTAGAAGACACGAGAATAGCGGTGAACCGGGAGGAGGCATTTCCAGCATCCTGAAAGGGGACAACAGGAACTGGACAAAACTTTCAAACTTGCCTCTTCAATTTCTCTCCTGCACTGCAGTCATGTGCTCATTCCAAACACATTAGATCATTACCCAGTCTGGCCACAAACTGCCAGATCTATTGCACACTGTTATTATGTAGTCCTGTATGAAACAGTATCATCTTTTTACATTTAGTGTGAATTGTGGAGGTTTTAGTGTTTATACATGTCGATAATGATTTTTAGTGTATCAAAGTGAACCTGAAGTGAGAGGAATATGGAGGCTGCCAAGATTATTCTCTAATAAACAATGCCAGTTGCCTGCCCTCTGTGCTGGTGCTTTACCATCTAATGCTTTGAGTCACTGGTCTGACTTCATGATTGCTGCAGGTGTGCGACTAAAACAGCTAAAGCCAAAAGCTCAGCATCACTGGCATGGTTTATAAAGACAAGTAGATGTACAGAGGCGCCAAAAGGATAAAATATGCTAAAATGTTTAAAATATTCGGGTGGCGGCGGTGGACCGGCCACTCAGAAATAGACTCGATGCTGTCGCTTAAGATAAAGACAATTTATTCACATACTCCATGAACAGAACCGGTTTATAAAGAAATGAAGATGGCAGCCTCCAATTCCTCTCACTTCAGGCTCCCTTTAACCCTCCTGGCGGTTTGCTAAAAATCTGCCAGGGGGCAGCAAATCAGTTTTTTTTTTTAATTTTTCTTTTTCATGTAGCGAGACAAGGTCAGCGGCATCCGCCTGGAGGGCTTCCCCTGTCGCCATGGCGACGAGCGGGATGACGTCACCGGCGTCAAACGGAACTCTAATCCACCCCACAGCGCTGCCTGGCACTCATTGGCCAGACAGTGCACAGGGTCTGGGGGGGGGGGGCGCGGCGGATCGGCGGCGATCGCATTGCACACGCAACTAGCAAAGTGCTAGCTGCGTGTAGCAAAAAATTTTTTTATTCAAATCGGCCCAGTGAGACCTGAGCGGTGCCTTCCGGCGGCTTACCGCCAGGGAGGTTAAATGAATCACGAAGCTAAAAAAAAGGGAATTTTACTTACCTCGTGCTTCTTCCAGCCCATAGAAGTAATTTCAGTTCCTCACCGCAGCTCCAGACCCTCTCCCGCTGCCTGCAAGAATCACCGACCCCCAATGGGTCGGTGCCTTCTGCACACGCAAGCGCCTGCACGAGAATGGGCCCACGTGACCAGGAGTGTACTGCTGCACAGGTTCTGTACACACCCGGTGATGTGGGCGTGTTCACAATGCATACAGGCTGCCAGAGGGACCCCAGAGAGGATCACAGCTGCGGCGAGGGACCCAATAACTTCTAGGGGCTGGAAAAAGCACCAGGTAAGTAAAACTACATTTATGTTTTGGCCTCATGAGTCCTTTAAGGGGAATCTGAAGTGAAAATAAACTTATGATATAATAAATTGTATGTGTAGTACAGCTAAGAAATAGAACATTATTAGCAAAGATAGGAGTCTCATATTGTGTCCAGTACAGGAAGAGTTAAAGGACTTCCGAGGCGAAAATGCTAAAAAAAAGTAAATTACCTGCCTCATCTTTTATGGCACGGAGGACGCAGCCCCCCCCCCTCATTAGCCCCCTCGGGCCGGCTGCCGACCCCACGGCCCGGGTCGGGCTCTCCTGCCTCTCGCAACATGGCCGCTTCCTTTGGCCGCGGCTGCGCAGTCCGCCTGGCCGCAAGTGCGGCTGCGCAGCTCTAGGGCCAACCCCCTTGATCCACGCTACGTACCGTGGATCAGGGGGGGTTGGCCCTAGAGCTGCGCAGCCGCACTCGCGGCCAGGCGGACTGCGCAGCCGCGGCCAAAGAAAGCGGCCATGTTGCGAGAGGCAGGAGAGCCCGGCCCGGGCTGTGGGTTCGGCAGCCGGCCCGGGGGGGGGGCTAATGAGCTGGGGGACCCGGCGGATCGGCACGGACGGCGTCCTCCGTGCCATATAAGATGAGGCAGGTAATTTACTTTTTTTAGCATTTTCGCCTCGGAAGTCCTTTAAACTTTACTTGTCATCTATGCAAAAGACCTTCTCTGGCTAAATTAGTCAGACAGCAATGTTATTTTCTGAAGGACTTATACATCAAAGAAACAATGAAAGACAACTTCAGATAAGATTTTACTGCAGAGGAGTTCAAAGGTTCATTAGCTCTGCTCTGTTTCATAGTTTAAAATGCAGATTGTTGTTTGTAAACTTCAAATATTAGAGAATGATGCAATGTTATAGAAGAAAAAAAAAAGCTATATGATTGAAAATAAAAATATTAGACTTTTCTTTGCTAATAATGTTCTATCAATTATCTGTACTACACATACAATTCATTATATCATACTTTTTTTGCTTCAGTGTCACTTTAATGCTGGGAATACTGTTGTGTGTTTCTGTTCTCGATCATTTTTGCCGCTCGATTCTGCAGTCGATTCTCTTATCTGCCGCTCGTTTCTCTTATCTTTTTCCATTCACTTCTATCAGAAAGCGAGCGGCAAAAGAATCGAAAGGGAGATCGGAAAGGTGGGAAATTATCTATCGAACCATCTAATCAGCTATAAAACGAACCATATATTCCCAGCATAAGTAAAACACTAACCACAACGCAGCACAATTTCTTTTTATATGCTAATAAGAGATAATAAGCTCACATATAGAGCTACTAGGATTTATTTAATTCAGTTAATACATCAGTCCATATACTGATTCCAGACACTTCATAGTCCCCATCCTGAGTTTTCAATGCCCGAAGTCTAGTTAGTGTAATTTCTTTAAGTTCATCAGGTCCTTTTAAAAGACACCTAAAATATTCAAGAAACTCATGGAAAGTCAATTTACGAGTTCTGCAAGTCCATTTCCCTGAAGTGACCTCTTGTTCCATTTCTGCCCCCAGTGTGACCAAGTAGTCTAGGTAGGTGTTCCTAAACCTGGACAGCTTAGAACTCAGTCTTGCTAAGGCCTGGAGGTTAACAGTCAAACAGAAGTCTGCCAGTGTAGGATTATTTGACATCAGCCAGTCTATAAGAAGCTCAGCCAAGTGGTCCTGATGATGAGCATTCCAAGTGTCAAGCGATAACAGCACAACTGCGATCAAGTGGTATACAAGTGGCCGGGGGATGCCACCAAGAACATCCGATACGGCAGACAGATTCTGGCCCCCTTCTGACATCTTCAGTCTATTTTCGAGGCTGCTCCTAAGCATGTCTCCTTGTGTTACTAACACGGGATTGTCTAAAGAATAACGCGAGCTATCACAAGAAAACAAAGAGAGGGACAGGAAAAGTTCAGAAGCCGCCTTTTGAGTTATGATGTGGTCTAAACAAGGAGACTTGACACTTTCAGAGTCAGAATCGTGTAGCAGCTCAACCAGATACTTGAACACAAGTGGTGGGATGGCACTATTATGGTAAAGAGCCATACAAAAGATTGCCTTGCCTTTCATAAGGTCTGCAAAAGTTACATCCTGGTAATTTAGAACATGAACACGGAGCTCCTCATTCTTCACTGTAAGATGATCTTCAATGGCTTTTCTGATGGAGCTGTTGGCTTTGAAGCGGTGGTGAACCTGCTGAAAATAGCTTCCCCATTCAAGAGCTCGTTTTACATTCAACAAATCCCAGTCTTTCACACAAGTAGTATGAGACAAAGCAAGGACTTCAACAAAATGGTCTAGATTCTCCAGCAAGAGCTTCAGCTTCTCTGCCATTGTTCAAAGATCGTACCTAAAGTAGTGAGAAATAACAATGATTATTATTATTGTAAATGTATATGATGCTGACATCTTTTGTAGCACATAGGGAGTCAGTGATCATGTCATCCCTCAGTGCAATGTCAAAGTATTATGTCCATAACATAGATTCGGGAGTTTTTTGGGGGATCCAATTACCTTGTCTGCATGTTTTTGGGATAAAAGAAAAAACCCACACAAACTTGGGAGAACATACAAACTCCATAAAGAAAGTGTCTTGGCCCATATTTTGAAACTGCGGACCTTAGCGCTGCAATTTTAATTACACAAAGTTTCTAGCAAAACAACATTCTGTAAACTGTACTCAAGATGACGTGTATGTACAGTGCCAAACATATTAATAAATATAAGTATAAAGAAAGTGGACCTTAGTGCTGCAATTTTAATTACACAAAGTTTCTAGCAAAAAAAAAAATCCTTAAAGTGAGTGGGAACCGCATTTAAAAAAAATGAGACAGATACTTACCCAAGGAGAGGGAAGGCTCTGGGTCCTATAGAGCCTTCTCGCTCCTCTCCTGGTCCCCTCGTTCCAGTGCTGGCTCGCCCGGTAGCAGTATTTGACTAAATTAGTCAAATACTGCTTTACCCGGCCAAAAGAAGGCTTCAGAAGTCTTCAGGGAGCCCGAGTGCTCCTGAAGAAGGGCGGCCCTGTACTGCACCTGCGCTGCGCAAGCACGCTCTCTTGTGCAGTATGGAGCCGCACGTCTTCGGGAGGACACGGCTCCCGAAGACTTCAAAATACCCTTTCGGCGGGGGATTGAAACGGGGGGAGCCAGCACAGGATAGAGAGCACTGAGAGAGGAGAGGGAAGGCTCTATCCGACCCAGAGCCTTCCCTCTCCTTAGGTAAGTATTTGCTTCATTTTTTTTAAATGCGGTTCCCATTCACTTTAAAGTGTACTTGAGATGACGTGTATGTACAGTGCCAAGCATAATAACTATACATTAGTATGGGTTCACAGCCCTAGGTGCACTGCACTAATCGATTTTTTTAGAGATAAACAGCCAATACTCAGTACTCAAACGCCAACAATGAGGAAAGGAGACAATACAGACGTCAGATTCTTTTTCACTTCTCCAGGTTTGCCCAGAGCAGGATCATCCACAAGGCAACCTAGGCAGGTGCCTTGGGCCTAGTGGGTTTCAAGGGGCCCACCAGCCACCTCCTATGGCCCCTCTCCACCTCAACTTACCATTAGGACCATAAGGGGCACCAGATCTACCACCATGTCTAGGGCCCCATTTCTTCTTAATTCATCTCTGGGATCGCCACAGTTAAAACAAGCAACAAGTGTCCTTTTAACCACTTCAGCCTTCAGTGTCTAATTTTAAAAGTAAAAAAAGATTCATTATCTGGAAATTTTTACTTCCAGATGTAATTTTACTATTTGGCCAAAAGATGCCCTCGCAGCTCACTTCTGCATGAGGAAAGTTCCTCCGCAAAGCGGAAGTAATGAGTGGACGGGGCAGAAGGGGATTTGTGAGAGACGGAACCGTCTCGTTGACGATGTCGGTCTTTCATACAGGGACTTAGATCAATGAATGGGAACTCTGTACCCATTCATTGATCTCCGGGCTAAGAGAAGGTGGCGGGAGCGCACGCGATCACGCAAACCAGGCAGCGGCAGCAGTGCAGCCTATCTGGACGGATATATCCATCCAGATAGGATTAAGTGGTTACTCTCTCCGATTCCTGCTGCGGTCCTGTATAAATGCGCTCCTTGGCGCTCCGTCAGCTTATCCTACAAGGGATACTAACTGGACTTAGGGCTCATTCATATTATTTAGCGGAGATGGCCGTGAGATCAGAATGCAACGTGTACGATCGCACGCAATCTGCGCTGCGCTGCAGATCCCATTCACTACAGTGAATGGATCTGCACTGCGATTCCGGGAAAATGCATGCAGCAGTGCGATAGCACATCGCACTGCTGCGCAGCGCATATGATGGGAACGGAAACTGTCTATGCACATGGCAGCGCATATAGTCTGAATGAGGCCTTAGTGTAATACTGTATACATCTGTCTGATACCCACAGCATCAGTGACACTGAAAGTGGGGATGTTGTGAGGTGATGTGTGCAACCTCCACCGTATGAGCATGCATGTGCCGCACCCCACCCCAACAGCAAGCCGCTTACTGTGTACCTACCCATTCCTATTACGAGTGGACTTAGTTTAGTCAGAGGCCTGGTGGTGGGTGTGCACTACGGAACCATAGCTCCAGTTGGTGGTGGCACGCTGCCTCGGAAGAGCCAGTTGTTTGCCTTTTAATTGCAGAGATACAGACATACTACGCTATGTGGAGTTTTGATTTGTTGCAAATACTGTGATTTTGGTAGTTAATTCCTATTGGGGTGCTGTGGTTGGCAGAAAAAAACAAGTATGCATACTCCACTACTGTCGTGAACCATAAGCGGCTTGCTGATGGGGTGGGGTGCAGCACATGTGCATACGGCAGAGGTTGCACACATCACCTCTGCCCTACTCCCCTGGTTGTAGTGTCAATTTTGCTGGAAGTATCAGATGGATGTATACAGTATTACACTATGTCCTGTTCATATCCTTTAGGCTCATACACACATTAGACTATAGTCTTTGGAAAATAAAAGATCACAGACCAATCTTACCACCCTTCATGTAGTATGAGAGCCATACTCTACACAGTCTTTTCTATGGAGCTGAACTCCACATCAGAAAAAAATCTTTGCAAGATGCTGCACACACAGATGCTGTACAGACACAAAAGATCAGTATCTGCAAAAGATCTGTTCCTGCCAAAAATCCATTCCTGCAAATTGCAATGATAGTCTATGAGATCTGCAGATCATCATACACACATGATTTAACTGACATTCATCTGCAGATCAAGCAATCGTCTGCAGATCTGAAAATCCATCCTGGTGGATCTGATCTGCAGATGAATGTCAGTTAAACAAGGTGTGTATGATGATCTGCAGATCTCATAGACTATCATTGCAATTTGCAGGAATGGATTTTTGGCAGGAACAGATCTTTTGCAGATACTGATCTTTTGTGTCTGTACAGCATCTGTGTGTGCAGCATCTTGCAAAGATTTTTTTTCTGATGTGGAGTTCAGCTCCATAGAAAAGACTGTGTAGAGTATAGCTCTCATACTACATGAAGGGTGGTAAGATTGGTCTGTAATCTTTCATTTTCAAAAGACTATGGTCTGATGTGTGTATGTGGCCTTTGTAGGATATCAAGCATCAAGGGAAAGCACTTAAACAGGAGTGTGGCAGGAATTGGAAAGATTAAAAGGACAAATATGAATAACTACGCGGTGTTCCTTTTCTTCTTTTTCTGCCTGAAAGAGTTATTTAGGTATACAAGTGACAGAACCTCTCCATTTGAGACCTAGTTAGACTATAGCTAATCCTCACTGAAATTACAGACATAAATCTTTTGCCTGGAAGAGGGCAGAGATTAAAAAAAATAATAAAGTTTACATATTTTGGCTTAAAGAGAGTCTGAAGCGAGAATAGATCTCGCTTCAGACCTCATATATAGCAGGGGCACGTGTGCCCCTGCTAAAACGCCGCTATCCCGCGGCTTAACGGGGGTCCCTGTCCCCCCAAATCCCCTCCGTAATGCGGGGGAGCGCTTCCGCATTGGGGCAGGGCTAACCGCCGCAGCCCTGCCCCATGCGCGTCTGTCAGCACATATCTCCGCCTCTTCCCCGCCCCTCTCAGTCTTCCTTCACTGAGAGGGGCGGGGGAGAGGCGGCGATGCGCGTCTGATAGACGCGACTGGAGGCAGGGCTGCAGCCGTTAGCCCTGCCTCCAGGAAGACAAATCCTATGACCAACTTTCCGACCAACTTTTGCGGGGGGTGGGTTGGGGGTGAAGGGACCCTCGTGCAGCCGCGGGATAGCGGCGTTTTAGCAGGGGCACACGTGCCCCTGCTAGATATGAGAGCTGAAGCGAGATTTAGTCTCGCTTCAGTGTCTCTTTAAAGAAATCCAGAGCTGAAGCTCGGTAACAAAATCAGATACTTACCGGGCCCGTTTCCACTTGTGCAGTGCGAATCACCGTGGTAAAAATTTGCATGCGGATGCAAATTTCGCATGCGGGTATGCGAATTTTCATGCGAAATTGCGTGCGAATTTGCATGGATGACGATGTATGCGAATTTAGCCATGGCTGTGCCTGTGTGCTTTTCCATTGATTTCATGCGAATTCACATGTGAATTCGCATGAAAATTCGCATACCAAAACCGCATGCAAATTCCCTATTAAATACATTGGGCTCTATTCATAAAACCTTACCGCAAGTTTTCCGCTCAAAACAGCGGATTTTCCCGTCCATTTAGCAAAGTGGGCATTCATAAAAGCTGTTCCCGCATGAAAATCTACGATCCTCCAGCAGAGCGAGAAATTTCCGCCTTCTCCAGTGTTTTTCTAGATGTATCTAGAAAAAAGTAACAAAATGGCCATTCATAAAGTTTAGAGGAAGCGGTATGTGGACGGGAAATACCGCTTCCTCTGATTTTGCGGATTACATACAAGTGAATGGGACAGACCTCCCAGAGAGAGCAGTGCACGGAGGGACTCTGCCGGCTGAAGTGTTTCCGCATGCCTTCCGACAGCTTACCGCCAGCTTTCAGCGGGAGATCACCACTCTGCTATCGCAGCTGGCAAGATTTCTATGAATGACCACCCAGAAGTGTAAAATACCGCTGCGGTATTTTACCTCCAGGATTTTTTCCGACTCAGAAGTATTATGAATAGAGCCCATTGTATGCGAATCACATAGCGGTATGCGAATTCTGATGGCTCTGCCATGCAGATTTTTTCTGCACAGAAAAACGGTCAGAAATCCTGACAAGTGGAAACAGTCCCATCCACTTGTATTGCCTATGCGAATCTGCATGCAGATTCGCTCTAGTGGAAACGGGCCCTAAAAGAGGGAAGCCTCAGGATCCTATTGAGGTTTCCCTCGCTACTCTCTTGTCCCTCGTTGCATCATTCTGAGTTGATGCAGAATTATTCTAACTTTTTAAGATCATTTAAGGTGAATGAAAATGCCAGGGTGGGATCTGATTGATCTATTTACAAGACACATACATTTTTATAATTCTGAATTAACAAAATGATTTGCATTCCATTGAGCCTTTCTGCATCAACTAGTGATTTATTCAGAAAGACACTCAATGCTGAGGGATTACACTTGTGTTTGCAGGAACCACAGACGATTCCTCGCAAGCATTTTGCCACACAATCTACAATTGAACATAGGAAGTTTTTTTTAAGTATATAGTGATTTTGTAGCTAGTCTAGTTCAGGGGACCCAGCAGGAAACAGTTCTCCAATCACAACACACTCTACAGCATGAAGCTTTGTGATTGGACAAATAGCGTGGGCATAGTTTACTACAACCTATCTGAAACCTAGCAGTTCAAGGCGGTGCCGGCTAACCAATCAGGTTAGTGGAATTTTCCTATGAGTTTTCTTGTCGGGTCCCCTAATCTAGACTAGCATCTAGCACCATGATTTTCAATGAGGAATCATAGTAGTGCAGGTTGTATCTTTTTAAAATGCAATACATAATTAAAGAGGTTTATGGAAAACACAGCAGACCCATAGGAAAGCATTCCTTGCACGTTCGCATGAGGCAGGGAACACACTTGACTTTCAGTTTTCCGCGCGCGTTTTTCTTCATACTTTTTCTGCACACCAAGTGTGTTTCCATGCAGGAAAACGCACGCATTTTTTCACAGCAGCTGATGTAATTGATAGAGAAAACTGCCAAAATGTGCTGAGTCATCATGCAAAATTTTTTTTCTGTGCGCGAACAACTCAGTTAGGCCCAGTGCACACCGAGCGGTTTTTGGAGCGATCCGCCGGCCGCATCCGCCTGGAAAAACGCTTGGCTAATGTATTGCAATGGGATGGTGCACACCGGCAGTTTGAGTTTTCTGCCAAGCCGCAAACGCGCCTCCTGCTGCGTGTTTGCGGATTTCGGAAGCGTTTCGTCCTCAATGTAAAGTATAGGAAAAACGCAAAACCGCTCTGAAAAACGCTACTTCAGAGCGGTTTGCCAGGCATTTTTGTTACAGTAGCTGTTCAGTAACAGCTTTTACTGTAACAATTTGTGTAATCTGCTACACAAAAACGCACCCAAAACCGCTAGGTATGTTTAGAAAACCTCTCTAAACATACCTAGAATCGCTCTGAAATCAGCTCCCAAAACCGCTAGCGTATTGCGGATCTGCTAGCGGTTTTGGTGTGCACTGGGCCTAAGTGTGTACTAGCACCTAGGTTCTCAACGTGCGGTACACGTACCCCAGGGGGTACTTCTGATGGTTCCAGGGGGTACTTAGACTTGCTATACTTAACCAAGGATAACAAATTTAGAGTTTTAGAAAATGATAAATCCCATTTAAATAACACCAAATTAGTATTTTAGCTAAATAAAAGCAATAGTAAATGCTTGGAAATTGTTTAGAACCAATTATCATGTAATGATACATACATACATACATTTGTCTAGGGGTACTTGTGATAATGTTTACTATGCTAGGGGTACTTGGCGAGTACAGGGTTTTAAAAGGGGTACATACCAATAAAATGTTGAGAAACACTGTACTAGCACATTGATTATCATGAGTTCGCAGTTTTTCTGTGCAGAAAACGCGCACGAAAACAGCCAAGTGTGTACCCTGACTGAATGCCTGCGATTTTACGGCGTTCCCTGACTGACACTTCTAAAAGTCTGTGCTGTGTCCAAAGGAATGAGACAACTAGTGTTTACACAAAATCCTGTAAGTATAGGAACATACTAGGCAGAATCACATATGCGTTTTCAATAGCACATAGTGGAAACCGCATATGCGACTCTGCCTAGTGTGTTTCTACCCTAAAAGATGACAATATTGTTTCAAATGCACTTCCATTCATTCTCAATAGAAGTGGCGGTTGATCTCTTTTTGATGCCACTTTTGTCTGTTGCCTCAAAAGTGGCGTTTACATAGGGTGACCATGCGTCCTCTTTTCCCTGGACAGGTCCTCTTTTTCAGACCTGTCCAGGGCATCCGGACGATTTTTTTAAATGCCCGGGAAAGAGCTCACGCAGGGGCGGCGCCAGCATACAGGTGAGGCACGCCCCCCGCTTGGGGCCTCACACTGCGGGGGGGCTCGCTCTGCTGCTGGCAGCGGGCGGACACCGGGTGTGCGGAACAGCGGGGAAGAGAATTTCCCACTTACCTTCCTCGATCCTGCCAGCTACTATCTACTTCCTGTCCCGGCGTCTGTCGGTATGGTAACAGCGCCCCCTGTGATGACGTAACCGCCTGTCGTCACAGGGGGAGCTCTAACCAATGCGACACGCGCCGGGAGAGGCTGAAGATGGAAGTTCTCTGCAGGATCCAGGCAGGTAAGTGGAAACTTCTCTCCCCGCCGCTGCGCACACCCTCCTGGCGATACGGGAGGGGGGCATCTACCTATCTAACCTACACTGAGGGCATCTACCTATCTAACCTACACTGAGGGCATCTACCTATCTAACCTACACTGAGGGCATATACCTATCTGAGCTATACTGGGGGCATATACCTATCTGAGCTATACTGGGGGAATATACCTATCTGAGCTACACTGGGGGCATATACCTATCTGAGCTACACTGGGGGCATATACCTATCTGAGCTACACTGGGGGCATATACCTATCTGAGCTACACGGGGGGGGCATATACCTATCTGAGCTATACTGGGGGCATATACCTATCTGAGCTATATTGGGGGCATATACCTATCTGAGCTATACTGGGGGCATATACCTATCTGAGCTATATTGGGGACCTATACCTATCTGAGCTATACTGGGGGCATATACCTATCTGAGCTATACTGGGGGCATATACCTATCTGAGCTATACTGGGGGCATATACCTATCTGAGCTATACTGGGGGCATATACCTATCTGAGCTATACTGGGGGCATATACCTATCTGAGCTATACTGGGGGCATATACCTATCTGAGCTACACTGGGGGCATATACCTATCTGAGCTACATTGGGGGCATATACCTATCTGAGCTATACTGGGGGCATATACCTATCTGAGCTATATTGGGGGCATATACCTATCTGAGCTATACTGGGGGCATATACCTATCTGAGCTATACTGGGGGCATATACCTATCTGAGCTATACTGGGGGCATATACTTATCTAAGCTATACTGGGGGCATATACCTATCTAAGCTATACTGGGGGCATATACCTATCTAAGCTATACTGGGGGCATATACCTATCTAAGCTATACTGGGGCCATATTCCTATCTAACCTATACTGGGGCCATATTCCTATCTAACCTGTACTGCGGACATATACCTTGTCCGCACATTTGTGGGGAAATCTGCTGCCAATCTCATTGCATTTTGTGGGGAATTCTTCTGCGAATCTGATTGCATTTTGTGGTTGGCCAGCCCTCCACCATGTGGCCTGGAAAAAAAAATGTCCCTCCATGCCCACGAAGTTGAACAGCACACTGCTAAGGTCTTGTATATTTGGCCCCACCCATGACCACGCCCACATGCTGTTGTGATTGTCCTCTTTTTTGGAAATCAAAATATGGTCACCCTAGTTTACAGCCCGTGTGAACAGGTCCTCACAGGTTCATTTTAGCATTTATAGGCAGATTTAAAAACGAATGATTCAATAATCAATTAATTATTCATGGATGGAATGTAGTTAGCCCTTTGAAAATTCCTCATTCATCTTATTTACTTCTGCTTCTGTATAGGTAAATTCTACTGTAAATTCGAATATTTGCTATCAGTTCAGTATCATCCTTGTATGTCTGCAGCCTCGGCATAACCACCTGAGGCTGCTAGGCCCTAGAGGCCCTGCAGCCTCAGTAGTGCTGACTACTCACACGTGTTATGCACAACTTACCCTTCCACAGCAGCACGCCACGCACTGCCATTCTTATCGAGGGCATAATATTGGCGGGGCTCTCACGCACTACTTGCCCTCAGTAAGCATGGCATCAGAGGCGGGCACGCGCCACCTGCTGGTGACGTCAGCGCGCTCCACTTCCACAGGTTATCAGCCGAATCATTGGCCCTTACTCAAAATGGCGATGCAAAGTTGCTTTGGGTTAGTCGCGCGAGCATAGCGTGCTCAGGTGACGCCAGGGGACGTCGGAAGGTGTCATATTTTGGAGCTGAGAGAAGAAGATGCCGAAGAGCTGTGCGGCCCCGGAGTGTAAGAGGACGGAGGGAGCCCGAGAAAGTTACTACAAGTGAGTAGAAGTGCTGCAGCGTGCGAGGGAGCGAGTCACGTGACCGCGCGTCATTCCTCCGTCTGCCGCGCGGCTGAGCCAGGCGCTTCACGGGGACAGCTGTGTTCTGGGCTCCTGCGTGGAGAGACAGGTGCTGAGGAAACTGACGGGTCTTCCAGAGCGACCCATCAGAACCGTTCACTTATTACCTAAGGTCTAATAGGTTGTTCCAGCAGCCGCCTCACCTTTCCCTGTTTTCCTTGCACGTGTCTTGCTATGATATGTTATAAATAAAGGCGTCCACTAATGATACAATCTACCAAATCTATATAGTAGGAGAGCAAACTAGTGAATATATTTTGAATGGACACTTTTGCTAGTCCATTTTTATTAAAGGAAACCTGTAATGTACAAAAGCATTTTTTCACTTACCTGGGGCTTCTGCCAGCCCCCTGCAGCCGCCCTGTGCTCCATCTCTAAATTATCTGCTTGTCCCCTGCTGTGGCTCAGTTTTTGTTATGCTGGGAATACACCATACAATTTTCTGTCAGATTTACCTGCCAGATAGATAAAGTTCAATATGTTGGAAATGTATCTATCTGACCATCTATCTGCTGAGCAATTAGGCACTGTTCTACTCAGCAGGAGAGAAACAGAAGACAATGCACCAGAGATAATGACCAGTCTCTACAGAAAATCTAATGATGCATTCTAACAGAAAATTGCATGGTGTGTTCCCAGCATTCTGCTGGGGATAGACTGTAAAGGCAGCCATACACTGGTCGATGTGCCATCAGATCGACCAGCTGACAGATCCCTATCTGATCGAATCTGATCAGATAGGGATCGTATGGCTGCCTTTACTGCAAACAGATTGTGAATCGATTTCAGCCTGAAACCGATCACAATCTGTTCAGCTGCTCCTGCCGCCTGTCCCCCCCCCCCCCCCCCCCCCCCCGTATACATTACCTGATGCGGGCTCCCGGGCGTCTTCTCGGCATCTTCTCAGCGCTGCACCCGCTCCATCCCGGCGCTTCCTGTGTCACTCCGTGACCAGGAAGTTCAAATAGAGCGCCCTCTATTTGAACTTCCTGGGTCACTGCAGTGACCCAGGAAGCGCCGGGATGGAGCGGGTGCAGCGCTGAGAAGATGCAGAGAAGACGCCCGGGAGCCCACATCAGGTAATGTATTTTTCATCGGATCGGCCGCCGCTAGCGACGCGCACTTTACCCGCGGGCGATCGAGGGTAATTTCCCGCACGGCACGATCGACGGACCGATCCGATTTCGGGAGGAAATCGGATCGTCGGCGGCGTTTACCGCGAACGATTGGCAGCAGATTCGATCCCAGGATCGAATCTGCTGTCGAAACGGCCGGGAATCGGGCCAGTGTATGGCCACCTTAAGTTTCTGTACCGTGTATTAACCACCCTGGCGTTCTGATAAGATCGCCAGGGAGGCTGCGGGAGGGTTTTTTTTAAATTAAAAAAAAACTATTTCATGCAGCCAACTGAAAGTTGGCTGCATGAAAGCCCACTAGAGGGCGCTCCGGAGGCGTTCTTCCGATCGCCTCCGGCGCCCAGAATAAACAAGGAAGGCCGCAATGAGCGGCCTTCCTTGTTTTGCTTACACCGTCGCCATAGCGACGAGCGGAGTGACGTCATGGACGTCAGCCGACGTCCTGACGTCAGACGCCTCCGATCCAGCCCTTAGCGCTGGCCGGAACTTTTTGTTCCGGCTGCGCAGGGCTCAGGCGGCTGGGGGGACCCTCTTTCGCCGCTGCTCGCGGCGAATCGCCGCAGAGCGGCGGCGATCGGGCAGCACACGCGGCTGGCAAAGTGCCGGCTGCGTGTGCTGCTCTTTATTTGGCGCAAATCGGCCCAGCAGGGCCTGAGCGGCAGCCTCCGGCGGTGATGGACGAGCTGAGCTCGTCCATACCGCCCAGGTGGTTAACCAGCTGATCGGGCCAGCTGATAATATTCAGCTGGCCCGATCATGCCGCTCGACCCGTGCCCGCTCTATTCCTGCCGGTGGACAATGGCAGGAAATCGAGTGATGACAAGGAAGCGCCGGCGGGGACGAGCGGCAATCGATCGATCCGCGCGGACGAGTGGGGACGCGGCTGGGGTCGATCCGGCGGCTAATCTGCCGCCGGAACGACCCATGTATTCCCAGCATTACAGCCGAATTTCAAGTCGATTGCGTCCTTGTTTGCTCTTCTGTCACCATGCGTGTCCTGCGCAGGTGCAGTATGCGAAAACCGCGTACTGCACCTGTGCTGGATGCTCCAGGTGAGGTGAATGGGAATGAGGATGCGCGTAGCCATGCAGGCGCAGTGGCTGGTGACTTCTGATAATGAAACCGAGTGGCGGCAGGGGACTGGAATATAGTTTAGAGATTGTGTGGGAGGCTGCTGGGGGCAGGCAGAAGCTCCAGGCAAGTGAAACTTTTTTTTTTTTTTACATTACAGGTTTCCTTTAAAAAGATGTGAGATTATTGTGTTATTAGTGGGCACCTTAAAAAGATATCCTTGGAGTTCTGAGGTGAAATAAGTACTTGGTATTTTACTTACCTGTGGCTTCTTCCAGACACTTATAGGGGCTGGAAGAAGCCCCAGGTATATAAAAAATGCATATACCTATTTCACTTTGGAACTCCTTAAAGCCCGTCTACACGAGGCGATCCGGCGGCTCGGTTAGCCGCCGGATTGCCTCTTCCGCATCCCTGCGCGTACCTGCCGTGTCCCCGCTCGCCGCGCGTGTGTCGGATTCGATCTGCCCTCGTCCCTGCGCCGCTTATCTTCTGCTGGATTCCCTGCTATTGTCCCCTCGTGGGGAACGAGTAGGGAATCGGCGGCGGCGGCGGCAAAATCAGACCTGACGGATCTTATCGATGCGGCTCGATTGATAAGGAACATCGCTCCGTGTAGACAGAGCTTTATCGTGTGCTTTAGGCGCTAGTCTACTTTAGAGGACCCAGCAGGAAACCTCATAGGGAAATTCAGCTAACATGATTGCGTGGATGGCGCCCTCTGGAGCTGGTATACCTGGGGCTTCTTTCAGCCCTTATAAGTCTATCAGGTCTGGTGGTGCGGCTCTATTGTCCTCCAGAGTGCCGCTGTCACCTCTGTAACAATCGCTGGCTCCGGCGGGGTCGTGGGCTTCTGTGCAGGTGCACCTCTTGTGATCACAAGAGGCATGCATTTGTTGAAACCTGTGACCCAACTGGTGTTGGTGTTCCTTACAGAGGTGACAGCGGCATCCTGACAATGGAGCTGTAATGATGGACCAAATAGACTTCAGAGGCTCGAAGAAGCCGCAGGTAAGTAAAGCTTAAAGGGGAACTGAAAAGAGAGGTATATGGAGGCTGTCATGTTTATTTCCTTTTAGACAATACCAGTTGCCTGGCAGCCCTGCTGATCCACTGCTTCTAATACTATTAGCCATAGCCCCTGAACAAGCATGCAGCAGATCAGGTGTTTCAGTGGTTCAGACTTATAAGTCTGATCTGACAAGACTAGCTGCATGCTTGTTTCTGGTTTTAATCAGATTCTACTGCAGAGAAATAGACCAGCAGGGCTGCCAGCAGTTGGCTGATGGTGTAATGGTTAAGGGCTCTGCCTCTGACACAGGAGACCAGGGTTCGAATCTCGGCTCTGCCTGTTCAGTAAGCCAGCACTAATTCAGTAGGAGACCTTTGGCAAGTCTCCCTTACACTGCTACTGCCAATAGTGGCTGCAGCTCTGGCGCTTTGAGTCCACAAGGAGAAAAGCGCAATATAAATGTTATTTGTCTTGTCTTTGTCTTGCCAGGCAACTGGTATTGATTAAAAGGAAATAAACATGACAGCCTCCATATACCTCTCTCTTCAGTTCCCCTTTAAATGATACCTGAGCACTCGTAAATTGTAAAAATGGGTCGCCGCAGAGATGCGTAGAAGGTGCACTTCTCTTGTGCAGACTGAGAAGAGTGAGGACGGCAGCGTGGGAGTGATCCGTGGGCACTGTCTGAAACCCACTAACTGTTTGTGGCCCTACTCCTCTGGCTGTGCTTGTACACAGTGGAGAGTGTGGCCATGAGAACCTACCCAACACCCTCCTGTGGGATGTATTCAGAGGGTCTGTGTGTGGCAATGATGGGGTTGATAAGGAGATGGGAAGCCTCTGGACTAGGCTTTCTGCTACATAGGAAAGAAACACATTATTTTTAGAATGGGTTCACTTTAGTTTGGTGTTGTGTGTGTGTTTTTTTTTTTTTTTTTTTCTTTTTTTTTCCTTTCTTCTTCTTGAATCTAAAATGACAGGTGTTAGTTGGTGCTGGACTGCCACTTTGTGTAGTGCAGATTTGGAAAGCTACTTAACGGGATTATTAATTAATCAAGATTTCATATAAATCATTCTTTTTAATCGGATTAGCCCAGTGGAAAGTTTTGGTTCAGTCAGCTACTTCTTGTTCCAGCAGTCGATTGAGAAACTGCAAAAGCTGAATTCACAGGTGACCACTCACACAGCTACAAACACACGAGGTGTGTTCATTATTAGTTCTATTCAATAAAGCGGCTGCATGCTAAAATCAAGTACCTGCTCACTGAATCTTATTGTTAGTTTTATTATAAGATAAATACTTGATTGGTTGTGCTGTAAAGCTAAATCAGGATGGTAACAGAAAAGATATTCAACTCTGTATGGCCACCTATGGGCCCATTCACACATTGGGCTTGATTCATTATAGCGTTATAACTGCTTTAACAGCAGTTATCACGCGAGCTGCCGCGCGCAAAGGTTTGCATGCGAACAGCGTTACTTTGTGTGATCAGCGAAGGTTTGTGTGCAAAGCACACTTGATCGCTTGCAAAACCTTCACTTACCATGCGAAGTAATGCTGTTTGCGTGCATTCCCTTGCGCGCGGCAACTCGCGTGATAACTGCTGTGATAGCAGTTATCACGCTATAGTGAATCTAGCCCATAGTGCTGTGTCGATTACAGCAACATGTAAGCACATTTTTTTTTCTTTTATATCCTGTGCATACACTGATCAGAGAAAAGGATGGAGATGGCACTCAGTGAGTCTAGAAATGCAGTTGGGTGACTATGACTCATTCCAAAAATCTTCAGAGATGTCAACACCAGGGCTGTGGAGTCGGTCCAAAAATCCACCGACTCCGACTCCTCAGTTTAGGATTCCACCGACTCCGACTCCACGACTCCGACTCCTCTAATTTGCATATTACAATTTTGTTGATTAAAAGTATGTAACATGAAATTCGTCTCATAACTGCCAACGCTTAGGAATTTTACAAGACAACTGAAGTGAGAAGGATATGTAGACTACTATATTTATTCCCTTTAGACTAAAACTAGTCCTTAGTAATAGTACTTGTAAAAGGTACAAACCGGAACAAAGAACATCTATCAGGCCCTAGGCAATGTAAGTGTGGGTACATGTAAGAATGATGTGCAGGTACTCTGCAGGGGAATGAGGAGATTGTAAACAGACAACACCTCTGTGTTCAATGTGCACAGCATTCTCAGTGGATTCCCTGCAGCTCTGTGAGGAGTGCATATGTAGAGTATAGTACTACTGTGTAACAAAGTAAACCTGAGACGGATGAAATTAAAGTTTTATACATACCTGGGGCTTCCTCCAGCCGCCTTCAGGATAATCAGTCCCTCGTTGTCCTCCTCCACCACCTGGATCTTCTGCTATGAGTCCAGGTACTTGAGCCAGTCTGGCGTAGTGCGCATGAACACACTCCACCGCTAGGAGCATACTACACCTGTGCAGCACTATTGCGCAGATGCAGAATGTTCCTGGCTGTGGGAGTGGCATGCGGCCGGACTGCGCTGACTGGCTGAATTACCAGGACTCATAGCAGAAGATCCGGGTGGTGGAGGACAGTGAGGGACTGATTAGCCTGAAGGGGGCTGGAGGAAGCCCCAGGTATGTATAAAACTTTACTTTTCATCCGTCTCAGGTACCCTTTAATTTGTAGTCACCAAACCAAATTTTAATAACATATCAAATTATTTGATTTCATCAGCAAAGGGAGTGCATACATTTGCATAAATCAGCATCAGTGCAGAATTATTTCCATCTCGTTGACCATCTCTATTAGTGACACAGCTACACATCAGGCTTTATTCTTACAGCATAGATGTTATTTAGTATATATAAGAGATTCCTGTGTACACATCTTATATACAGTCACAATCAGATATGTATATCTGACCTTAAAAATACGGGGACTGCTTTATTGAAGCAGCACAAGTAACTAATTTTGATTGGTTTATTTCATTTTTGTGGACTAAGCACAGCTATTACTGTATATATACATTATTTTTAATGACTATTATCTGAGAAATAGAACATTTTATCATATTTTCTATTTTAATTACAGTTACAAATTCATTAGGAGTCGGAGTCGGTGCATTTTTTCCCGACTCCAGGCACCCAAAATTGCCCGACTCCACGACTCCGACTCCACAACTCCGACTCCGACTCCACAGCCCTGGTCAACAGGGCTGTGGAGTCGGAGTCGTGGAGTCGGTGTCGGGGCAATTTTGGGTGCCTGGAGTCGGAGTCGGGAAAAAATGCACCGACTCCGACTCCTAATGAATTTAAACTGTAATTAAAATAGAAAATATGATAAAATGTTCTATTTCTCAGATAATAGTCATCATAATTTATATATAATAGTAATAGCTGTGCTTAGTCCACAAAAATGAAATAAACCAATCAAAATTAGTTACTTGAGCTGCTTCAATAAAGCAGTCCCCGTATTTTTAAAGTCAGATATACACATCTGATTGTGACTGTATATATGATGTGCACACAGGAATCTCTTATATACAGTATACTAAATAACATCTATGCTGTAAGTATAAAGCCTGATGTGTAGTCGTGTCACTAATAGAGATGGTCAATGAGATGGAAATAATTCTGCGTTGATTCTGATTTATGCAAATGTACTCTTTGCTCATGAAATCAAATAATTTGATATGTTGTTAACATTTGGTTTGGTGACTACAAATTAAATGGTACCTGAGAAGGATGAAAAGAAAAGTTTTATACATACCTGGGGCTTCTTCCAGCCCCCTTCAGGCTAATCAGTCCCTCGCTGTCCTCCTCCGCCACCTGGATCTTCTGCTATGAGTCCTGGTAAATCAGCCAGTCAGCGCTATACGGCTGCATACAGCTTTCACAGCCAGGAGCGTTCTGCACCTGCGCAACAGTGCTGCGCAGATGTAGTACGCTCCCGGCGGTGGAGTGTGTGCATGCGCACTACGCCAGATTGGCTCAAGTACCTGGACTCATAGCAGAAGTTCCAGGTGGCAGAGGAGGACAGCGAGGGACTGATTAGCCTGAAGGGGGCTGGAGGAAGCCCCAGGTATGTATAAAACTTTAATTTCATCTGTCTCAGGTGTACTTACACAGTAATACTATACTCTACATATGCACTGTCCACAGAGCTGCAGGGAATCCACTGAGAATGTTGTGCACATTGAACACAGAGGTGTTGTCTGTCACCCATAAACCTGGTTCAGATTGTGCATGAAGAATGTGTAACAGAGGAAGAATCTCCTTATTCCCCTGCAGAGTACCTGCACATCACTCTTACATGTACCCACAGTTACATTGCCCAGGGCCTGATAGATGGTCTTTGTTCCGGCATGTACCTTTTACAAGTACTCTTACCAAGGACTAGTTTTAGTCTATGACTAAAGGGAATAAATATGGCAGTCTATGTATCCTTCTCACTTCAGTTGTCTTGTAAAATTCCTAAGCGTTGGCAGTTAATAGACAATTTTCATGTTACATACTTTCAATCAACAAGATTGTAATATGCAAATTAGAGGAGTCGGAGTCGGTGGAATCCTAAACTGAGGAGTCTGAGTCGGTGGATTTTTGTACCTACTCCACAGCCCTGGATGTCAACATGTGCAGCAGTGTTTCTGGCCCAGGTCTAATAACCACGGGAAAAAGCAATCCTGTCCTACTTATGACTGAAGATGCTGTTCTGTTGGACCTGGTTCACACCACACAGATGAAAAACATCTGTGGAACGCTTCAGGTTTTCATCCGTGACCCTTCGCTCTGGTAGTGCTGTCAATGTGGCGCATCCGTCGTGCCGAATGTATTTGTTCTAATGGAGCAATGTGAATGCATCCTATTAAAGTTAATCTGAGGTGAGAGAGATATGAAGGCTGCTCCTATTTATTTCCGGGTAAACAATGCCAGTTGCTTGGCAGACCTGTTAATCTTCTGCCATAAGTAGTGTCTGAGTCAAAACCCTGGAACAAGTATATGGCTAATCCAGTAAAACCTGAGCCAGAGTACCTGATCTGCTGCATGCTTGTTCAGGGTCTGTGGCTCAAAAGAAATAGAGACACAGGGTCAGGAGGACTGCCAGTCAAAAAGGAAATAAATATGGCAGCAGTTTGTCAGAGCACCCTAGGATGTCTGTTTACTGTCAGAGCACCCTAGGATGTCTGTTTACTGTCAGAGCACCCTAGGATGTCTGTTTACTGTCAGAACACCCTAGGATGTCTATTTACTGTCAGAGCACCCTAGGATGTCTGTTTACTGTCAGAGCACCCTGGGATGTCTGTTTACTGTCAGAGCACCCTGGGATGTCTGTTTACTGTCAGAGCACCCTGGGATGTCTGTTTACTGTCAGAACACCCTAGGATGTCTATTTACTGTCAGAGCACCCTAGGATGTCTGTTTACTGTCAGAACACCCTAGGATGTCTATTTACTGTCAGAGCACCCTGGGATGTCTGTTTACTGTCAGAGCACCCTGGGATGTCTGTTTACTGTCAGAGCACCCTGGGATGTCTGTTTACTGTCAGAGCACCCTGGGATGTCTGTTTACTGTCAGAGCACCCTGGGATGTCTGTTTACTGTCAGAGCACCCTGGGATGTCTGTTTACTGTCAGAGCACCCTGGGATGTCTGTTTACTGTCAGAGCACCCTGGGATGTCTGTTTACTGTCAGAGCACCCTGGGATGTCTGTTTACTGTCAGAACACCCTAGGATGTCTGTTTACTGTCAGAACACCCTAGGATGTCTGTTTACTGTCAGAGCACCCTGGGATGTCTGTTTACTGTCAGAGCACCCTGGGATGTCTGTTTACTGTCAGAGCACCCTGGGATGTCTGTTTACTGTCAGAGCACCCTGGGATGTCTGTTTACTGTCAGAGCACCCTGGGATGTCTGTTTACTGTCAGAGCACCCTGGGATGTCTGTTTACTGTCAGAGCACCCTGGGATGTCTGTTTACTGTCAGAGCACCCTGGGATGTCTGTTTACTGTCAGAGCACCCTGGGATGTCTGTTTACTGTCAGAGCACCCTGGGATGTCTGTTTACTGTCAGAGCACCCTGGGATGTCTGTTTACTGTCAGAGCACCCTGGGATGTCTGTTTACTGTCAGAGCACCCTGGGATGTCTGTTTACTGTCAGAGCACCCTGGGATGTCTGTTTACTGTCAGAGCACCCTGGGATGTCTGTTTACTGTCAGAGCACCCTGGGATGTCTGTTTACTGTCAGAGCACCCTGGGATGTCTGTTTACTGTCAGAGCACCCTGGGATGTCTGTTTACTGTCAGAGCACCCTGGGATGTCTGTTTACTGTCAGAGCACCCTGGGATGTCTGTTTATGGTAACGTACTGTTGACTTTGTGTCAGGTTGGCAGCGAATCCGGTACTTCCGGTGCGATGCGGTTAGTGTACTAGGCCACATACACATTCTTTGCTGTTACCCTGCGTGCAGAAAGAGTAACACAACACAAAAAAAAGTGCCTTAGTGTAAAGACAGCCTCAGGGTGCACTGCATTGTGATGGTTGTAGGTCTCTCCCTTTCTCTTTGTACTGCTGGCTGCCCACAGAATCTTATTTTCCTGCATTAGTAATTGGCAGCACTGAGCAAAAGCCCTTGCTACTCTTTGCACACTTGTCTAAAGTGAAAATGAACTGTTGAGATAATCTTGTATCTAGAGAACGAATTCTTAAAGTGGCTATTAATGATATGATTCTTTGGATGATCAATTTTCCAATTTGATTGTAATATCGATTGTGCTGGCCTACTAACAGGAGTAAAGCTGCTGTCCAATTTGATAAGTTTAATAGAATCGATCCAAAAATAGATTGGTATTACGATCGAATCAGAATCAATCATCCGAGGAATTGCAGAGACACATTTTGCATTAGGGCTTATTACCACTGGGAGCCCCAGCAGTTTCCAATTAAGCTGCGGCTCCTGTTCTGCTGCGTAGCTACAGCCAAATAGTCTGCAGCATGCTGTCCAGATTCACACCAAAGTGCAATCTAGACGGCAAGCCATGTTATAGATGGGCTGCATTTCCCTGTGCAGATCGCTAGCTGGGAAACGCTGCAAATCTGTAGCTAGTGGAAATGGCCCTTGGTGAGAGTGATATGGGGCTGCCAGGTTTTTTCTTTATAAACACTAGTTACCTGGCAGCCCTGCTGATTTGTTTGGCTTCAGTAGTGTCTGAAATACACCAGAAACAAGCATGTAGCTAATCTTGTCAGATCTGACAATCTTGTCAGAAACACCTGAATTGCTGCATGCTTGTTCAGGGTCTATGGATAAAAGTATTAGAGGCAAAGGATCAGCAGGACAACCAGACAGCATATATTGTTAAAAAGGAAATAAATATGGCAGCCTCCATATAAGTCTCACCTTGGGTTCACTTTCAAGGTGCCCATACATCTATTGACTTGGCGGCCGATCCATGCAATTCGATAATTATCAAATCAAATGAAAATCTGTGACGCCAAGTGCATGCCCAATGGAGTATGTGACCAATTTTGGGCCGAGCATGTCCATTGGACATGCTGCAAGATGTCAGGCTGTTGTGGTTGATTGGGTGCGTGACGGTAACGGCAAGTGATATCGGGACGAGCGACAAACACAATGAAACCCCCAACGCTGTCCCTCCTAATGTCTAATGTGCCCACTCCCCTGGTGCCCAGTGCCGTATACATTAGCTATCCGTGGCAGCTGCTTGCTCCAGGTTCTGTCCATACTCTTGCCCTACGAGGTTGCTGGAGTAATGTGGGCAAGTGTGTGATGGAGGTAATGTATACTGCACTGGAGACTGTACATTGCGCCATATGGGGACAGCATCAGGCTGGCGATGTGGCTTAAGGCTGATTCTGGATCGATTTCAGCATGAAATTGATCGGGAATCGGCCTGCAGTGTATGGGCAGCCAACAGATCTTTCTAATCCGATTTGATTAGAGAGAGATTTGGCTTTTGATCGAGTCTGCCCAACATCACTAGATGTATGGCTACCTTTAGTGTGGCTAAATAATACAAATCTCTTGTTTTGTGAATTAGCTTAAGGCAGCCATACACTGGTCGATAGCCCAACAGATAGATCCCTCTCTGATCTAATCTGATCACAGAGGGATCTATTGGCTGCCCATACACTGCACACAGACTTGAATTGATTTCAGCATGAAATCGATTCAAGATCTGTGGAGCCGCCACTGCCGCCTACCTTGCTCCCCCAGGTCATATCGGCTCCCCCGGCCAGCAGCAATAACATAACCATTCCGGCCGGCACTAGTCCCCGGGATCCATTCAGTCTCAATTCTTTCGGCATCCACCATGTCCTCTTCACTTCCTGTCTTGTCCTGTGGCAAGGGGAAGTTTAAACAGTAGAGAGCGCTCTACTGTTTGAACTTTGGCTTGTCACAGGACGTGAAGAGGAGATGAAGAAGTGACAGCACGGACCCAGGGACTTGCACCGGCCGGACAGGTGATGTATTGCTGCCTCGGTTGTCGCCGTATTGAACGGCACTAGAGAGATCGAGCAAAATTTTCAGTCGGTACCGATCCACTGAATCGACCGATGTTGAATGGCAATCAGTCGATCGGTTTGCGTTATCGTTTTCACAGCAGATTTGATTGCAGTGATCAAATCTGCTGTATATCAGCGGGAATTCGAGCCAGTGTACCTTTAAGGGGCCCATACACTCGGCCGATTTTCTGGCCGATCAAACGACTGATCGGTTGCCAATCAATTGGCCAATCGACCGATCGATGGCAGATTTTGATGGTTTTCCATCGAACTGGCAGGGTGGAAAATCTAGGTCGATCTGATGAGATTGCTTATTTTGCATTTGGCCTCCTGGACGTAGTAGCTACGCCCAGGAGGCCGTCTGCGCGCTCCCGCGGCCAATCGCGCGCGTGCACGCGCGATCCCGGACGCGGTTCGTTAGCCTGGCAATCAGTGAATCGGGCTATGGTGCCCGATCACTGATTCCTCTCCCCCGCTGAAAAAGCGACAGCTTCTCTCGGAAGCTGTGCTTTTTCTGGCTGTAAAGTCCCCCATACTTCGCTCTAAGCGTATGTTACGCTTAGAGTGACGTCACGTAAACAAACTCATGGCCGCCATCTTGTGGCCAAAAAGTAAAACTACAAGTGAAAAAAATAAAACTCAAGACACATTTACATTATAAAACTATGGCTTACATCCCACCCTCCCAAAAATACCCAAATAAAATGTTTATTACAAAAAAAAAACCCATTACAATAAAAAAAACATGTAAATATTTACCTAAGGGTCTAAACTTTTTAAATATCAATGTAAAGATGAAATATTTCTAAATGTTTTTTATTTTAAACTTGTAAATAGTGATAGATGCAAAACGAAAAAAATGCACCTTTATTTCCAAATAAAATATTGTCGCCATACATTGTGATAGGGACATAATTTTAACGGTGTAATAACCGTTTTAATTATGGAGGCATGTATTATTTTAAAACTATAATGGCAAAACTGAGAAATAATGCATTTTTTCCGTTTTTTTTTTCTTCTTCTTCCTGTTAAAATGCATTTACAGTAAAGTGGCTCTTAGCAAAATGTACCCCCCCAAAGAAAGCCTAATTGGTGGCGGAAAAAAACAAGATATAGATCAGTTCATTGTGATAAGTAGTGATAAAGTTGTAGGCTAATGAATGGGAGGTGAAAATTGCTCGGATGCATAAAGTGAAAACGACTGAAGGCTGAAGTGGTTAATGGAAATCTGATGGCAAAAAAAAATGCCATCAGATCGAATTTCAATAGATTTAAAACTGAAATCTATTGGAATTCTATCCTGGTAAAAAATGTTCTAAAAACGCATCAGAAAGATCATCAGATGCATTTCTTATCTATCTGCTGCCAATCTGACGAGTGTATGGGCACCTTTAGGTTTAGAAGATGCAAGAAAAGCAGTAGACCATGCACATTTAGCTCCTTATTGGCAAGGGGCAAGATAGACAGTGAGTCATGCTCCATTGTATTGTGGCCAAGTAAATAACTTTCTATTCTTCCTTGGAAGACCTTGGTCTTTTATGGCTGTCACTAATAGCAAACATCCTACATTTGTACATACAAAAGCATGGTGTTATGCTACGAAATCCTCCATAGAAAAGGAAGGCACTGTAAATATTTACTTAACACGTGTAATTCTGTTCCTGAAGTTTCTTAATCACAGATTTATTTATTTTGTTCTCTTTTATCAATGATTCCTACATGACGACTTGTTCCTCCGTGTGTGTTTCTATTGCATAAGAGATGATGTTGAGGGGAGGAGCAGGCAGTAGGCAATCCATTTTTGCCTCTTTTTTTGTGTGCTAAAGTTCTCTGTGTAGAGGGAGATCCGTTTTTTGTGTAGCCTTTCACTACCCCTCCGTGTATCCGGGGTCCGTGAAAACCATGCAAATCCGAACTCTGTTCAATTTTTCCAAACAGATCCCGCATATCAGTTTTTTTTTTTATCCATTTTAGCCCGTGGGGATTTTTCACTTCATGCATCAGAGCAATTTTCACCTCCTATTCATTCACTAATAACTTTATCACTACTTAACACAATTTATTGATATCTTGTTTTTTCCGACACTAATTAGGCTTTCTTTGGGTGGTACATTTTGCTAAGAATTATTTTTTTATAAATGCATTTTAACAGGATTAATAAGAAAAAAATGGAAAAAAAATGTATGTTATTTGCCCGTTTTTGTCTCGGTTATGACACGATTTACATTTTGTCCCTATCACAATGTATGGCGCCAATATTTTATTTGGAAATAAAGGTGCATTTTTTCCGTTTTGCGTCCATCACTATTTACAAGCTTATAATTTAAAAAATGTTCATAGCATACCCCCTTCAAATGCATATTTAAAAAATTCAGACCCTTAGGTAACTATTTGTTTTGTTTTTAATTGTAATTTTTTTTTTTCCATTAAAAATTTTATTTGGGTAATATTTTGGTGTGGGAAATAAAGTTAATTTTTAATGTTATGTGTAAATTTTAATGTAAAAAAATATGTAGATGTAGTTTTACCATTTGGCCACAAGATGGTTGAGTTTTTTTTTTGTTTTTTTTCTATTTGTGCTTCTCAATCACCGGAAGCACAAGGAGGATGGGGAAACTTTTTTGCAGAAAGACTGAAGCTTCTAGTAAGAGCGCTTCGTTTTTTCTGCTGGGAACACGGCTTGGTGATCGGGATCCATGTTCCCGTTCACTGATCCCAGGGCTACCGGAGGACGGGAGCGCGCTGAAGAGCGACACTGCAGCAAAGCAGCCGCCTGGATGTGAGGATCACGTCCGGGCGGCAGAAATGGTTAAAGTGTGTGTGTGTGTGTGTGTGTGTATATGTACGGCTGCTATTTTAAACATTGGTATCCGTGGCTTCGGTTTTGATCCAGACCAAAAAGCTGAGCCACGGATACGTTAAACAAGTGTGAACCGACCCTAAACGTGCATACACACATCCAATTTTGATTTGCCAACACTGACCAATTTTACCACCTCTGTGTAGTAGGAGGGCCAACAGACTTTGTATACCATGAACAGAATGTGTCAGTAAACTATCATACTATAATGTAAAATTGGCCAATCAAAATTGAATGTGTGTACCAGGTTTAAGGGCCCATTTCACTACAAAAAATGTCAATTTGCATATGTTTTGTGTGTTGGGGTTTTTTGCTACCATGAGACTTTACATAGGGCAGTATCCATCTCTGGGTAATTTTTTTTTTTTTTTCCCCTAAAAGCACACATCTAACTACACATGCGTTGCTATTGAAATGCAGTACAGGGAAAATGCAATGGTTTCCAGAGAGTTGTGCATGGTGCTGGAGCGAGGGTTGGGCGGGCTCTATGGGATTCGGACCATTCACATTGCATCAGTTACAATGTAGAATAATGCTGCATATCCACTCACTGCCCATACAATTCTATGCAATGTAATGGATGGCGTTATTCTAACCCACTGCATGCAGGTTTTGAATTATAATAATAATAATAATAATCCGAACATTTATATAGCGCTTTTCTCCTGTCGGACTCAAAGCGCTCAAGAGCTGCAGCCACTGGGACGCGCTCAGGAGGCCACCTGCAGTGTTAGGGAGTCTTGCCTTGAACTCCTTACTGAATAGGTACTGACCCTAGCCAGGATTCGAACCCTGGTCTCCCATGTCAAAGGCAGTGCCCTTAACCAGTACTCTATTAACGTGAAGGTGTCCATCGCAGTTCACACTTATTATGTGTGAATCCAGCCTTAAAGGGAACCTAAACTGAGGGGGGATATGGATGTTTCCTTTTAACCTCCTTAGCGATATGGACGCATTGTTACGTCCATTACCGCCGGATGTCGCCGCTCAGGCCCCGCTGGGCCGATTTGAATAATTTTTTTTAAAAAACACGCAGCAAGCACTTTGCTTGCTGCGTGTCTCACCCGATCGCCTCCGCCGCTACCCGCTGCGATGCAGGGCCTCCCCAGGCGAGACCCCGTGCGCTGCCTGGCCAATCAGTGCCAGGCAGTGCTGTGGGGTGGATCAGATTCCCCTTTGACATGATGACGTCATCCCGCCCAGCCCTCCAAGAGATCCCGTTCTTTGAACGGGATCTCTTGATCTCCGATTGCCGGAGGGGCTGGGGGAATGCCGCTGATCAGCGGCTATCATGTAGCGAGACATTGTCTCGCTACATGAAAAAGAAAATATTTTTTTTTTAAAAAACGTATTTGCTGCCCCCTGGCCTGTTGCCTGTCAGTCCTGCTGATCTCTTTGGCTGCAGCAGTGGCTGAATCACACACCTCAAGCAAGCATGCAGCTAATCCAGTCTGACTTCAGTCAGAGCAGCTGATCTGCATGCTTGTTGAGGGGCTGTGGCTAAAAGTATTAGAGACACAGGATCAGCAGGAGAGTCGGGCAACTGGTATTATTTTAAAAGGAAAAATCCATATCCTTCTCAGTTTAGGTTCCCTTTAAAGGATATCTGAGGTGACATGATAGGCATGTGTATGTGCAGTGCCTAGCACACCAATAACTATGCAGTGTTCATTATTTTATTTTTTTTCTCTGCCTGAAAGAGTTACATATCAGGTATGTAAGTGGCTAACTCAATCAGACAGGATGTGACTACAGTGTGACCCTCACTGATAAGAAATTCACCTTTTTATCTCTTTCCTGCTCTCAGAAGCCATTTTCTGCTAAGAAAGTGCTTTATAGTTGGAATTTCTTATCAGTGAGGGTCACACTGTAGTCACTTCCTGTCTGACTGAGTCAGTCACTTACATACCTGATATGTAACTCTTTCAGGCAGAGAAAGGGAAAAAAAAAGGAACACAGCATAGTATTTGTGTGCTAGGCACTGTACATACACATGTCTCTCATCATGTCACATGTCACTTTGGGTATCCTTTAAAGGACAAGTGAAGTGAGAAGAATATGGAAGCTGCTATATATTTCCTTTGGTTTCCTGGCAGCCCTGTTGATCTATTTGGCTGCAGTAGTGCCTGAAAAACACCACAAACAAGCATGCAGCTAATCTTGTCAGATCTGAAAATGTCAGATACATCTGATCTGCTGCATGCTTGTTCAGGGTCTATAGCTAAAATTATTAGAGGCAGAGGATCAACAGGGCTACCAGGCAACTGGCATTGCTTAAAAGGAAATGAATATGGAAGCCTCCTTTTCTCTCTTGCTTCAGTTGTCCTTAAGGCTGGTTTCACAGTGGGACGTTACAACAGTGGGACGTTACAGGCGCACGTTAGAGCAGCCTGTAACGCACCCCACCGCACAGCAATGAAAAATCAATGGGCCGTTCACAGTGCCCACGTTGGGTTACACAGTAACGCTGCGCCATTACACAACGTACTGCATGCAGTACTTTGTAAGCGGCAGAGCCGCGTTAGACTGCTTGGACATGCGCAGTAATGTTCGGGAGGAGCGGAGAGCGGCCAGGCACATGGCTAATTAATATTCACTGCACTCAGTGACGTGCAGTGTTTACATCCTTGAGCGCCCGCTCTGTGCGGCGATTGGCCGGGCGGGACCACGTGATGCCGCATGCGCACAAGAGTACGCATCACGGCATCATGGACGCCAGAGTGAGCTGCACAACGCGGCTCACTCTGACGTCCACCTTAGAGAGCACCAGGCGTTGCGTTAGGGGCACGTTATGCGACCATAACGTCCCCTAAAACGCAACGTCCTGGTGTGAAACCAGCCTTAATGTTTTGACGTCTTTTTCATCTGCTCCTTTCTTACTACTTCTACTTCATTTCTGTTAAATAGACACAAAATGCTTCTATTTACGGTAGACTTTCATTGCATCCATTAGAAATTGTCACTGTCTTGACAAGGTGGTTATTTCACCCCACTAAGACTATCCCATGTTTACCAAGATAGAAACCCTAAAGCTACGTACACACATGCGACAACGATCGTTCGTTGTCAACGACGAACAAACTTTTAATTGATGAACGACCTAAGTAAAGTTAGTTTTAAAAGGTGTGTAACGATCAGATCGTTAGAACGAACATTACATCACGTAAAAGCAACTATTGCGCCTGCGCATAAAAATGAAAAGTTCCATGGAGAAATAGTGAAATGCTCATGTCAAGCCTAGTACGAACGACCGTTTCCAATAATGTACTTCTTTTGCAAACGATCGTCATTGGAAAAAATCCGCCAAGCTAGTTCGTTCGTTTTTAACGATCTAGCTCGTCCGTCGTTAAACTTAATAGTCGTTGGCTGCTTTTTTTTTTAAACGATCGTCGTTTGAAACGATCGGGGAACGATCGTTTCAAACGACTATAGTCGCATGTGTGTACGCACCTTTACTGTTGGAGATGCGATGCTGCCGTAGGTTCTCTCTTACATATATTATGGCTCCTTTCTGGCAGTCAATTGAAAAACTGATTAAGGAAATGACTAACAGAGAAGCACCATTTACTCCTCAGTTCTACCTTCTTAGCTTGAATGACTGGAAAATGAAATCTTATATAGGGTCAGTGTTACGGCACATTCTGAATGCAGCTAAGACTCTGATTGTGAGGAAATGGGGTACTACTAGAATACCGACACTGCTGGAATTGACCGGGGAACTAGACCTGGTATATGATTTGGAAAAGACTGTGTATTCGATACAGGGAAGATCCGAAAAATGTAATAAAATATGGAGAATCTGGCTAGTATACAGATATTCTGATGAGTTTAAACAATTACTGGCTGCTGACTCCTAAATTTAATTCTGTCTGAAGACTCGTCACATTGACCGTGAAAACAAAGCCTGCTAACTCTTGTTATATGGTTGGGATTTTTCGCTGAACCTCAAGACCCCTAGTTATTAGTTACAAATGTTTCATTTTGTTTATAATATATATTTACTCCTGGTCAACTAAGGGCGATTCAAGACATATACTCATCCTCTGCAAACAGCCCCGTTTCTAAAGCTGGCCATACACTAGGCCGATTCCCACCAGATCGACAGCAGATTCGATCACTGGGATCGAATCTGCTGTCACATCGTTCCCGCAACACGCCAAATTTCGATACATTTCGTCCGATTCCGTCGATCGCTCCGTGCGGAAAATTATCGTCGATCGTGCGCGTTCGAGTGACCGACGCAATAGTCCGCATACATTACCTGCTCCGCCTGCACGATTGCCACCGGTCACCGCTGCTCCGTCTCCGCGCTGGTCTGGTCTCCGGGTCCGGCATGCTTCACTTCTTCTAGCCCGGCAGGAAGTTTAAACAGTAGAGGGCGCTCTACTGTTTAAACTTCCTGCCGGGCAGGAAGAACTAAAGCATGCCGGACCTGGAGACCAGAGCGGAGACAGAGCAGCGGTGACCGGGGGCAGTCGCGCCGGCGGAGCAGGTAATGTATGCGGCGGCGGGGGGAGCGGTGGCAGCAGCACCACCACCACAACAGATTGTAAAAGGTTTCAGGCTGAAATCGGTTCACAATCTGTTTGCAGTAAAGGTAGCCATACGATCCCTCTCTGATCAGATTCGATCAGAGAGGGATCTATCTGTTGGTCGAATCTGATGGCAAATCGACTTAGACATGCCCTATTGGTCTTGTCAACATTGCCTTTTATACAGTTGTCTATATTTTAAAATCTGTTTGTTCAATAGACCGTGGTGTATTATGGTTGACTAAAATAAAGAATTTGAAAAAAAAAAAAAGAAATTGTCACTGTCGGGTTTGTGCATTGCCATTTTTCTTTTCCCAGTTCCCTGTTCCCTCAAAACTGCAGGGCAGTAAACTTAAAGCTTGATTAACTAAACCAACCCCCCCCCCTACACCATTTAATTCCAGGCACGATGGATTGAATTCGATTAGATCGCTTAAATCCAACCTGTCCGATCGGGTTTTGATCGATCGTGTAATCGATTTTGGCTAGTTTTCAATGCAAATCGATCACACAATCGATCGAATCCCGATTTGGACACGTCAGATTTAATATATCTAATCAAATTTGATCCAATTGAATTTGATCGATCGCGCCTGGAATTGAATGGTGTAGAGGGGGTTTTAGACAAATAGCATTCCTTATCAGAGTAGCATAATGAACTTGCGCCTGCTAATTGGCAATGAGAGCTCCACTCATCCTGCCCTGAGCCCCTGCGGGCTCGTTGCACTCGCTATGCTACTCTGATAAGGCATGCTATTTGTCTTAATGAATCAAGCCCCTAGTGTGAATGGAGCCTATAGAGAGGATCTGTGTGATTGCCCTTCAAGGAAAAGACGTGAACTTTACCATGGAGGGGTATCCCCTTTATTTTCTATGAGTTTCTGTGAATGTAGAGTAGATGAGATGTCCCTAGCCGAAACAGGAAAAGGGGCACATGATCCCTAACGGAATAAAGGGCGCTGCCATAGGCGCCTATTATAAAAGCTGTGATTTACAGCAGTGCAGTGACACTCTGGTGCACAGAGGTGCCCAATAAAATCACGTGTGCCGAGGCATGCCAATATGCAAATTGTGGCATTATATAGTGGGTGCCCAAATTTAACTGCTTTGCTGCAAATCGCAGCTTTGTGGCAGTACCTGCGGGCACCTAAATTTACATTCTTTGCTGTGGGCGCTGGGGCTTGCCGATACGCAAATTACGGCGGGTGCAGAGCAAATTTTCATTCTTTGCAAAAAATCGCGGTTTTGCAGTGCTACCTCTGGGCACCCTGGTTGGGGGTAGGTTAAAGGGGCGCTATGGGGAAAAATTATAAAATATGTGCAAACCTACAAATAAGGCGCAGTGCACACCAAAACCGCTAGCAGATCGTCAAAACGCTAGCGGTTTTGGGAGCAGAGAGCAGATATTTGTCCGGGTGCGCACCAAGCGGATTTTGTATGCGATTCACCAGCCGCATCAGCCAGTGAAAACGCTTGGCTATTGTATTTCAATGTGTGGTGCACACCGGCGGTTTGAGGTTTTTTAGCAAACCGCAAACGTGCAGCAGGAGGCGCGTTTGCGACTTGGCAAAAACCTCAAACCGCCGGTGTGCACCATCCCATTGCAATTCATTAGCCAAGCATTTTTCCAGGCGGATGCGGCCGGCGGATCGCTCCAAAAACCACTCGGTGTGCACTGGACCTATGTGTGCGCATCAAAACGCAACGTCCTACTGTGAAAGAGGCCTTACTCATCTTCACTTGGGGCTTCTACCAACCCCCTGCAGCCGCCCTGTGCTCTCGCCATACTGGAACGGTGCTCTGGTCCCCCGCAGTGGCTTAGTTTCATTTTTAGACTGGCCAGTCGCTGAGCCACTTCGTCGCTTTCGCTCGCGTTGCCATCCCCGACCTGCGCATGCACAATACAATGACGTGAGCGAGACTGCGCAGGTGCAGAAAACGAAACTTGGCTGCTGCGGGGGAGCGGTGCATCGTTCCAGGACATTGAGGGCACAGGGCGGCTGCAGTGGGCTGGTAGAAGCCTGATTATGATTATGTATTATAGTAAACTACATGGTTGCGTTCCTAGCTATATGTGGTAAAACCTGTGTAATCTTATCAGGGGGATTATTACAGTCCCCCTTAATGTGCTCTTTTGTGTTTGCATTGCATCAAATAACTGTACCTGTTGGTCTTGCATCAGCTTTGTGAAAGCTACCAACCAACCAATCAGTGTCCTGCACTGCTGTAGTGATGGCTTAATTACACTGATGCCTGTGTTCTGTTTCATTATAGGTTTCCTTTACATGACAAAGTGCGTCTTAAACAATGGCTAACAAACATGGATGTGGAGAATTTTTTCCCCACCAAGAACCAGTATCTATGCAGCAAGCATTTCAAACCATCCTGTTTCCAAGCCAGATGGGGACTTCGCTATCTGAAACATGATGCAGTTCCAACTGTCTTCCCAGCCAAAGGCATTTCGGTGTGTATTGTAATTTTCCACAGTGTGTTGTGTGCAGATTAATGTACATTGTACCGCATATCATAGAGATGATTAGATGCACCTAGGTCAGGCACTGTATACATCAGTGAGGCTAAAGCTTTATTTAAAGAGGAGCTGTAACCAAGGATTGAACTTCATCCCAATCAGTAGCCAATACCCACTTTACCCACTTTCCCATGAAAAATGTTTACCTTTTCTCAAATAGATCGTGGTTAGAGCCAGCCCACAGTGTGATGTAATGACCTAGGTCCTGACAGTTTACTCTGTGAACCGTGTTGCATTGTGGGGAAATTAAAGCCTTTTCCAACTGCCAAGCAACCAGTATCTCCCTATGTGCATAGAACTCTCAGTAATGAGCATTCCGTACAGATCACCTGGTAAAACTAAAGATGTCACCACCAGTGATAACTCTTAAGAATGTAAATCGGGAAGAGGAAAGATTTTACATTGGGCAAACACTGAATACATTTATAAATTAATATTGTAAACAATAAGAAATTGTATTCACTGGTTTCACTACAGTTCCTCTTTAAAAATGTATTTCAAATCAGGGAAACCATTTATATCTGTGACTGGTTTATCTGGATACTATTCCATCAGATTTATGCCCCACTTGCTCCCCTGCACTCTGATAAATGATTGCCCAATTTTACCACTTCATGTAGTATGAGGGCTAGCAGATATTTGAATACTATAAACCTATTGTGTAGGTAAACTCCCATACTACCTGGAGGTGGTAAAATGGGCCAAATCATTGGCCTGTAAAAATTGCATGTGAGTGCACCCTCATTTTTAATTTCTATTAGTCAATAGATTTCTCTATAGTCAAGGAAGAAAAAATAGAGAAACTGTGCTCAGATGTGACATCCATGGGATGTGACATCCTGTCTAGCGAAGGTACTGAGCACTAACAAGCGCTCGGCTGGTGCACGATAGCAGCTGACGCAGTGACTTCACCGCGTGAAAGAGTCTTCCTACTTTAGTGGTAATTTATGAATGCAAAATGAAACTGGATGAACCAGGCCTAATCATCTGTTTACTATGCCCAGTGTCTCACCTGACCAGATGGGAATAATCAACCCAATATAAAAGACCAGGGCCCATATGCAATTCACTTTCTGAGTTATCTCCTAGGAGACAATTTTAATATCCTCTTTAAATACATTTTTCAGCATTTTACAATTGAAAAAGTACCTAAAAGTTGAAAAAAGTACTATCAAAATTGCCTGCTGGTGGTTTAAAAAGTAATAGAGTGCAATTGTGTGAAAATATATCACCTAGGAGAAAAAGTGAATTGTCTATGGGCAAAGCTCACTGACCTATCACACCTGGGCCCATATGCAATTCACTTTTTCTCTGGAGTTTTCTCCTTGGAGATAATGTTTCCTCTTCAAATTAAAAGAACTTTCCAGCACTTTTCAACTAAAAAAGCGCGAAAAGGTAAAAAATAAAGACTATCACCATTATTTTGAGCATTTTCTTGCTTTCTGATGGCTTAAAATGTATTTTATTGTCAAATTTAAAAATCTCGCCCAGGAGAAAACTCGGGAGAAAAATGTAATTGCATATGGGCCCCCAGAGTGGGTACAAAAATCCTTAAACTCCACAGCTTTTGAAACCACCGACTCCAGGTACCCAAAAATTGCTCCGGCTCTCGGACTCCACAGCCCTGAATTCACACCATGGTATTATTGCAGAAAACTATGATCAAATATAACTTGTAATCTTCCTCCTCTCAGCTGACAGATTTGTTTTGCAGCCCACACTTTATTCTTCTGTTTGTGCTTCTATTTTTACTGCACTCCATTTATAATTCATTGCAAAGTGTTGTAAACAAATTTCTCCTTCCTGCTTTTCAGAACAGGAATCATGCCACACAACCTAGGACCTCGACCTCCTTGCAGAATTTAAATCGTGAGGTCTGCATACCCACTGTCTCATCTTTGGGCCTTGGAGAACTCCAGCCTCTGTCAGAAACGCTGACCATTGCTCTAGATCCAACCTTCTCTACTACTCAGATGACTATAGATGGAACAGAGGTAATGGTCACAGACCCGAGCGCACTGGCCATTCCCACAACAGTGGTGGGTGCCGTGAGTTTGGTGCCGCTGGTTCGTTTTGTGGAATCATTTGATGGGCTGTCATTGGCACTGAATCCTTCTCAGGGGTTTACTTCTGTAGCTTTACCAATTGCGGTGACTGGGCAGCAGCAGACCCATGAAATACCACTGGTGGAAGCCATTACCATCATCTCAGAAGAGGATATTGCTTCTACAGCATTGCAGCATGGCTTTTATGGCAGGCAAGTACTGGAAACCGTTGCGAATGAAGGTCCTACCTTTATTGAAGTGAGTGAAGCCGCAGACAGTGGCGCTATGGTCGTTGAAAACCTCGCTATAGAGCCATTTTTCGAAGCAGGACTGCCGACTCCTGAGCCAGTAACCCTGTCGCCAGAAGAGGTGATCTCCTATCTGGAAACCATGCAGACAGCCACAGTTGTTCCTGCAGTTGAAGCAGGCCCACTTCCACCACTGTTGTCTTCTCCAGAGACTGTGCTGTCAGCATCTATCACAAGGCCCATACCTTCCACGGTGCCTATTGTATCAAAGCGCAGTGAGGAAGTGCCCGCTCCATGCATGGCAGCAGAACCGATCTGGTCAGCCTGCAGCCAGGAAGCAGGTGGATTCTCTGAAACACTGATGACGGATGAGCTAACCTCTGTGGGTGTGAATCTACAGAATAAAGTGAGGGCTCTTCAGAAGAGACCTCAGAAGCCCTGCTCTGAATTGGGGGTCACAATAGGTGTAGTGGAACAGCTGAAGAAAGAACAAGGGGAGCTGGTGGTAAGTTTTCTATGATGGATTATTTGAAGTATAACTGCATTATGTGTTCGTGTACCTGCAGGTAAAAAAGTGCCCCTACAGAGAACTCTTCTGGGATCCTTCAGAAGCTTCTCCTGCCCCGCCATCCTCCCCCCAACGGCCCTTTCTAGCGCTGAGATGCCTGGCTCATGCATGCGCACTTTTACGGACCTGATTGGGCTTGGCTTTTTCTGCCAGTGCCTGAACAAATCCATGCTGCTGGAGCAGTTTGGCCGCACTTCGGGAGTCCGTGCTCGCAAGCGGCTTAGTTGAGGAGAAAGCCTTTTTAGTGTCCTTTCACACCAGCTGAGTTGCATTCCATTTTGTTTTTGAAGAGGCTTGCGATTGTCCAAACGCAAGTACAGTAAAGTTACAATTGGAATCGTGGGAATGCATTCATACTGGATGCATTTGCGATTTTCTAAAGTGTGTGTGTGTGT